>NC_089752.1:29833883-29863883 GCF_040412425.1 Macrobrachium rosenbergii
AACCGTTTGGCTACTTGCGATGAGGTCTTTCCCTCTGACGTATTTTTTGGAATATTTTCTAAGCATATTTTTGTTCGTCTTTGACAGTTCTTTAGTATATTTTTATACCTAAACTTTTGCTTTGGAATATTGCTATTAGGCTATGGGCTCTTTATACCATGAAGCTGCTTTGCAACCTATTCTGTTATACCTTGGTATATATATGCCTTTGGAATATTAGTATTTTTCTTCACCGTTTTAGTATACTCTTTATATCATGCCGTTAGTTTGGAATGTTTTTTTTTTAATTGGTACATTTCTGAGTTATTACGGGGTTTTGATATATTGTTAAGCTTTGATGTAGTTTTAAGATAATTCAGCTACTTTCTCTCAGTCTTCGCTATACTGCTGATCACGTATGACAAATTTCAGCCTTTCATTGAAACTAAGGTCGCAAACGACGCTCGGGTCAAAAGGGTTAAGAAAGATTTAGGAAATCTAGATGAAGAGGAGGTGGCTTTACTTATAGTACTCAGGAGAGAGAGAGAGAGAGAGAGAGAGAGTAGCTTAATTCAGCAAGCTGTTGCGCTACAGGTAGCAAAGCTGGATGCGCGAACGGTCATAATCAAGCCTGTAAACAGAGGCTCGATCGCTAGTTATTACTAGGCGGTATCTAATGGATGAATCATATCCGACTGCATAGCGACTCTTACGAAAAAACGAGTCTAAAGGGGAGCTCCAATTGCCACGGTTGCTGGTGATAATGCCATGGCTTGATTCCTGTATAAATGAAGGTCGAAGGGTAGGTAGGGGAAGAGGGATGTGGAAAGGTGGGGGGACGGGTAGCTTTAGTACCTCGGAGGAAGAGAAAAGGAAGGAAGTTTTTAAATGGAGAATTTGGGGTTTTAACCCCAATAAGGATACGCTGGAGCTGTCATTAATTTAACAAGCGTTTTCATTTTGTCTTATCATAATCCCAAGATTATATTTTGCTCTCTCTCTCTCTCTCTCTCTCACTGCAAGGTTTGTTTATCTGTCTGATACAAAAGAAAATAATGTTCAGTAGTCAATTGTGTTTTTCTCGTTCAAGATGTCTGTTTTCCATATCTCTATGACGTAGTGGCAAATAATTTGCGACAGTTAAATATAAATCTCTCTCTCTCTCTCTCTCTCTCTCTCTCTCTCTCTCTCTCTCTCTCTCTCTCTCTCTCTATTAAAGGTTTGTTTTCATCTGGCATACAGGAGTAAATCATTTGCAACAGCCCAGTATAATATGTGTCTGTTTCTCCCTAGTTGTGTGTCAATGTCTGTCAGTTAATTTGTCTGTCAGTTTCCTTCTGTCTTTCTGTCTCTCCCACTCCGAAGGTGGAAATGGCTTCTCGGATCAATTGAACCCAGGTGTTAAGGGCAAAGGGAAAGTCAAGGGCGACGCTACCCTGTTCCTCGCCCTTCTGCCCCGTATTTTCTTCTTCTCCTTTTCTTCCTCCTTTATTTCTTCTCCTCCTTTTTCTCTTCCCACTCTACCTTTTACTCTTTGCCCTCACCTTTCTCTCACCATTTCTCTCCTCCTCGTTTTTGTACTTTCCTTTCCTTCTTTATTGCATTTCTTTCTCTTATTCTTATCCTGTTCTTTCCATTTCATCCCCTTAGTTCTTCCCTCTCTTGCGTCTTCCCCTTCTCCTCTCCTTTCCTCCTCCCATCCATAATTGTATTTTTACTCTCATCTACATGCACTTTCCTTTCCTTGCATTTTCTTCTCCCTCCTCTCCCTCTTCCTCCTTCAATCTTCATCCTCTCTATTACACCTTCTGTCTCTCTTCCTCATTCAGTCTTCATCCTCTCTATTACACCTTCTCTCTCTCTCTCTCTCTCTCTCTCTCTCTCTCTCTCTCTCTCTCTCTCTCTCTCTCTCTCTCTCTCAGGCTGTATTTCCTTCATCCCCTATGGGGGTATTTTGGTATAATGACAATCTCCGAATCGTTTTACAAACTGTTCTTCCTGTGTTTTACAAAGAAAATGATTATGTTACACATCCCTGGTTCTCGACAGGAACAAATACGCTTTTTTGTTAACTTTTTTTTGCGTTTTGTTACACTTTATTTGCCCAAGTTTTCAAGCAGGCTATTAGGGATGGTGTTGTAAAAGATGTTTTTTATTCACACCAAAAAATTCACCACACAAAAACATAAGTAGGAGTGAGCTGTGAGAAGGAAGCACAATTTTCTGCTTATTCAATGATTTGAATGTCAGTGAAAGTAGGTTTCCTTTCCGTCAGGAACAGTACCCTAGCGTTTGGGTGAATGTGCTCCAGCTGCTGATTTCCAACCGACTGAAACATTACTTTCCTTGCCAAAATAATTTATGCTGGAATTGCAAAAATCTTTACTTTTATCGGAGGCAATAACTCGAAAATATTCCCGTGGTTCAAATACATTGGCGTTTTTAGAGTTAAGTTTTAAAGAAAATGGCTTTAATCAGCCGAAGAAGTTTATATGGAGATAAGAAAATGCTCCCGTGGGTGCAATAAACATTTTTTTCAAAGCCTCCCGGTTAGATATTTTCTGATATATTTTGATAAGAAGTCATGGAGTTAATTAACTTAGATATATTCATTTGGTTTCAAAACTGAACTTTCCTTGGTTGTGGGTTTTAAGCATGGAAACTATGGAAAGTCGCTTGTTTACAAGAAAATTTAATTTCCCCAGCGTTTGCTGCAGTCCATTGAGAGTTGACTTCGTACTGTAATTCAGATAACTGGAAGCTGTAAGGCAGTGGTTTCTAAAGTTTTTCAGTCCCGATTCCCCAAAGTTCAACTCCAAGTCAACCTGATATCCCCTCTCCAATATCAGCTTGCCACTCCCAACTTTTAGCTTTTTTATTTACAGTACAAAAGAGCAAACAGGGCGGCTATAAACAGCTGAATTGTATGGACTTTTTATTTTATATTGAGTAAATAAATGGATGAAGTACAACTCTTAATATACAAAAAAAAAAAAAAAAAAATTCAATATCAGCTTGTTTTACACTAGACACTCAGCTGCTTTTGGGGGCGGGGGGCGGTTGTTTACAGCGCTGGGAAACAGCGGAAACCTAAAGATGATATATTTTGAGCTGACACCACGATTTGAATCGAGGAAACTCCCTTAATTTAATATTTTTTCAGGATGCCTTTTTCGATACTCCCAAGAACCGGTTTGGATACCCCCTGGTGGAATTGAGGCACTACTTTAGGAACACCTGCTGTAAGGCATTGTGTGTCACGAGCTCAAGAGACATGTGCTTGGATTTACTTGCAAGTCGTAGATTTCTGCCTTCCTCTGTTAGTCCCTTAATATTTTTACCGGCCCTTTAAAAAGAAATGAGATTATGTTTTGGTTCAGTTTGTTAGCAGGTCTGCGTATAAAGTTTGAGACGGTTGTTTACAAAAGTTGCACTACTGGGGCAGGACTCGTGATTAGCAACAAGGTATTAAATTTTCGTGGAGATAAGAATGTCTTTCTTACTCTCTCTCCTAACGGTCTGTCCAAAGTTCCAAGAGTCTGATGTGCAATAAAGTGGTATATTATGTGAAACCGAAATTCCGAATCTTGTGGAGTAGCGGAGAAGTTTATGGATAAGAGAGGACTTTTTTTTGTGCAAAAGCATAATTGCATGATTGAAAGGGAACAGTACTGCTTAAAAGTTGAATTTATTGCGAAAGATATTTGTTTTTTAAAAATATAAAACACCGTTCTTATGACCAACATACTAAAGGAGCCCGATACGTTGGCTTGGGTTAAAAAAAAATGTCACGGTGAAAGGTAATCGACAGATATCGACGTAGATTTTGCAAAGCAGGAAGTATAAACCACCCGGTAATTTCGGCCGAAATAAATATAGCTACGTAATGGTAGCGATGCCAGAAATTGTTGTGGAAACGGAATATGATACGGAAGGTGGTTGGTGCTGGATTATTATTATTATTATTCGAAAGGTACAAACATTCCTATAGCATACGAACGATTTTCAAAGATCCTTGTATTTCTAATGCAAGCTTTTATCTTCGAATTAAGCAAGTGTTCGCGTACATGTTTCAAAGATCATTGACCTGCAGTGTAACCTTTTTGTTTATGTTTATATAAATCCTAAATGATGATTAGGAACACGCCGGAAAGACCAGAAACCTGTATTGCAAACATTTTGTCATTTTAAATGCCCAGATATTAATATGGAGCAATATTACAAGATCACTACCCTGCAGTGCTAGTTTCCGCAGAATAGCTCACAGGGAGAAGATATTACCGAATGTTTTTTTATTTGTTTATGAAAAATTAAAGTTATTTCTGGTTATTTTTTTACAGCCCATTTATTCATCTGACTAGATGATTAATTTAGTCTCGTTTGAAATATTTAGATTATATTTTCTTCAGGACTGTATTTTTTTGGAAGTTGTTCGTTTGGGCTAGATTAATATTTTCCCGTCACATGAAAATATTTTATTTATTTCTCGTTCTGGTATTGTTCATTGACATTTGTTCGTATGGCTAGTTAAATATCATATATCAAAACCAAAAATTACAATTATTGTAATTTTTGCATATTTCTTCGTATGGCCGGGGGAATGTTTTTTTTTATTTCGTATGGGATAATTATTGATATTTTTATCTGGAATTTTTGCATTTTAGTTAATTACAAATTAAGGATAATTTTTATACACTGATTTTTTTAGTTTTCTGTAAAAGAAAACTATTGTGCCGGCTTTGTCTGTCCGTCCGCACTTTATCTCTCCGCCCTCAGATCTTAAAAACTACTAAGGCTAGAGGGCTGCAAATTGGTATGTTGATCATCCACCCTCCAGTCATCAAACCTACCAAATTGCAGCCCTCTAGCCTCAGTAGTTTTTATTTTATTTAAGGTTAAATTTAGCCATAACCGTGCGTCTGGCAGCGATATAGGATAGGCCACCACCGGGCAGTGGTTAAAGTTTCATGGGCCGCGGCTCATACAGCGTTATACCGAAACCACCGAAAGACAGATCTATTTTCGTAGCCATGATTATACGCTGTACAGAAAACTCGATTGCGCTTAAGAAACTTCGGCGCATCTTTTACTTGTTATCATATTTATTACTTTGGATAGGGGGAACGTTTTAGCGTATTTTGCGCTAAGATCTCAAAATTAAGTCTCTTGTTCCCTTCACATCAAGACTCTGGAATAAGACGGTGGTACGGCCTTTCTGTACATGTTATGGATGACGATACTTATCGGTTTACTTAAATTACAATCATTCTCCTGTGGACAAAATTGTTTGTTTGCTTATTTATGTATTTATTTATTTATTTATTTATCTATTTAGTTATTTATTTTTGTCCGTCAATATTTTCTTTAGTTTTTCTTGTAAAAGCCTTATTGGTTTTTCACTCATTGGGTCGCTGTAATTTAATGGTTTATGAGTTTACGGTTCTTGTGTTAAATTTCATATTAATCTGACTTATATTTTGAAATTTATTGCTCAGGTATGTATATGTGAGAGTTTTTAATTGCTCTTTGTGTTGATTTTTAAAAACGATTGTGTTATATGAATGTATGAAACGTTTGTAAGACAGTTGTGGAAATTCCATATATCCTATTAATTATTATTTTTCCTATTGATATAAATTAGTTAAAGATCTACATTTATGAACACAGATCATCATGTATATTTTAAAAAATTCAGGTGGAATTCTCTGTAAAGTAACCAATGTAGACCAAATGATTTAAAGGACTTATGTTGTTATTTGAAACCAGATTATTACGATGACAGTCCGATCATACTGTACACATCAGTCATTGATCACATGAAATAATTCATCATCCGACTCAAACCGCGAAAGCTCATGTACTCTTAAACGGTCGCTTTCTTGACGATACAAATCACGCTAGGTAATCAACCCTGGCAGCAAGACGGATGCCAGTGTCTACCCCACCCCTTCCCCTCCCCTTCCCCTCCCCCTTCCCTTCTCCTCTTCCTCCCTCTTCCTCTCCCCCTGCAATTATTGCAACATCATCAATTGCTCTTGCAATGAAGAGCAATAAGAAGGAATGACGGAGCTCCGCTGCGTCTTGCCATCCGTGAAATGAAGAAATGAAGAATTATTACTTTTTTTTTGCTCCTGTCTTTTCAAGGAGGGCATGCAAGTTCTGTGATTGTGATTGCTTGTAGTAATAGCATTTAAGGTTGTCTACTGGTTGTTTGGGTGCATTGTCGCTACGTGTGAATGTGCAATGCGTGGCGTGTACAGACACACGCCCAAAGGGGTTCTAGTTTTTATGCCCGTAAACATTATCATTCCCAATCAGGAGTGCAAGAAGATCTTTCGCATTTCAGTGTTTGTCAAAGATGTCAACCCCAGGCGACCCAATCAGCGATTAAATAAAGTAATAATAATATAATGATAACAGTAATAATAATAATAAATTTTATTTCAGCTCAAGGCCATATACATGGAATATTAAGTAGAGACAATAACACACAATCTGGATACATGAGATAACTTGATAAAAATGATAAATCGGCAATATCCACACAGTTGCTGTAGAAGTATAAAAAATAGTATTCATAATGGTTGTAATGACAGTAACAATATTGAGAGTAGTAGTAAAAAAAAAAAACTTAAATATGATAACAAATAAAAAAACAGATTGTATATATTTCCAGCTGGGGACCTTAGGTGGTTACAGAAGTCAGGTCCAGAAGGCTAAATACGAAAATTGAAAATAGCAAAAGGTGTACGACAATACGTTACCCCATTTGACACAGAACTGCTGTGTGGAGAACCAACAATATACAATGCCAATTAAATATAGACGTGGGTACTGAATGTCAGGACGATTTGACGTTCTGTTCCCTCCTGTGGTAGGGTATTACGAACCCACAAGCATGGTTGTTCCTTAAAGCCCCTTATAGCCCAAGTAGTCATTGTATGCCGTAGTTCCGGTCGGTTTTAGAGTCCGGTCACCTGGAAGCAATGATCTCGGAAAGTAATGTCGAATCGATGGGTTTGCAGAGCTTGTTAACGAATGCCCCCGTTGTTGAAACCTTTGCCATGATCCAAGGAAAGGTCCTAATCTTGAATAAGGATTTAAGGAAAATCATTCGTCATGTATTACGGAAGTTCCCGTTTTGACACATTAAAAGGGAGCTTTCCTGCTATATAGATGTGTAACAATGAAATATCCCCTGTGAGACCAGTTTGTCAACAAGTACATGGATGTAGTCGAGGAATGAAGCCCTGCTCAGGGCACGATAGCTTTCCACTGGCATGCGACCTTCGTAGGCATAGCCGGTCTCTCGGGCTACTCTGGTTTACCTCCTGATTTATCTGATGTCATTTGTCTAGCTCCCCCATGTTCCCCGTTAGTGAAAAGGTCTAGGGCGCTGATCATATGCCCAAGTTCGTTTCTTGGATGTTGCACGATAATGCAATGACCTGTCCCTCTGCCAATGCTGCTTATTGGCGACTTTTATACCCTCAGAGGTAGATTATTATTATTATTATTATTATTATTATTATTATTATTATTATTATTATTATTATTATTATTATTATTAAGAGAGTTTAACCAGACCGCTGATCTCAAAGGTAGAGCGTTATTATTATTATTATTATTATTATTAAGAAAGTTTAACCAGACCACTGATCTCAAAGGTAGAGCATTCACCCACTTCAGTAGCTGGAAATCTGTCGGTAAAGAACCAGCTTGGATACGGCAAGGTCTAAAGGCCTTGGGATACGGAGACTTTTAAGCAAATATGGGATGAGAGGCTGCATGAAAAAATTCGTATGTCACAGCCAATAATGCTTTTAATCCACATTTTGCACCCAAATACGTTGTTAAATCAACCACTGATCCATTTTCATTTTCCTTAACTGTACTTCTGCAAACATGAACTTTCAATTTCCCCCTATTACGAACGCCTTTATTTACTTTCGTCAACTAGCCCTGTATTATCTACTGAGATCAGCCACTCCACAGTCCATCCACAACCTTTTCCGTATGCCGCTAACTTGTACCTACTGTACATCTCTCGTTTCCCTATGAAACAACCAAACAGGCATAACATGACCCACTCACTTAGTTTGCCTCGGACCCGTAGCTCTCCCGTCTGCATACTCTAACATATTGCAAACATCTTCCTCATAAAAACTTATTTTCTACACCAGAGATCTTCCATATCTATTATCAGTTATATCAAAGGCCATTTTTAGGTCCAAGGAAACCACTTACAGCTTTTATCGTATGCTTTCGAACTTTGCACACCGTTGTTTAATATTGAACTTTTGATATGCACCCCTGCTTCTTTGGTTAAACTCTCACTGCTCCTTCCCTATAAATCTGTCTGTTGTCCGTTATATTTTCTCTTATTACATCTCAACTGTACACTACACAAAACTATGTTTAGGGAAACGGCCGAATTTTAAAGTATGTTTATACACACACACACACACACACACACACACACACACACACACACACACATATATATATATATATATATATATATATATATATATATATATATATATATATAATTTCATGATGTTGCCTTGTAATATGTATATCATGCGATATTTTGATATATTTACTCTTTTATTTATCATGTGTTATGTGTAATGATAGTGATTATTGAAGTGTCGTATTCAGTTTGGCATCAGATCTCAAAGGAACTAATGATTTAAATAACTTAATAGCGTAACTAAGAATTGATAATACAATTTTAATAGTAGCGTAGTATAAGGAACACGTGTGTCCTAGTGAGAACTTGTTTTATTTCAATTGTCATCAGTTGAGATAAGAGAGAGCGCTTTGTTTTGGGTTAACGTGAGGACAGTTTGGAATAACAACTGCCGATTCGTTCAGGAAATCAACTCAGTCTTTCGTCTTGTTTATAAAACACGTCAATCATAATTAGGCGATTGCAGTAAGTTTCGATCTGTAAAGATTTCTGTAAAAGCCTTGTCCCATACGAAAAGAGTACGAGTGATTTCGCATTGTTACGTGCATTGTTCGAGTCACATGTGCCACTTTGAGAGAAAGAATACATGTCCTGATCAGTTACATCATGTTTTGCAAGATTGCGTTCAAAACATTTTGCTGGAGTGACGTCACCTTCCTTCTAGAAATTTCTATTTTGGTATCTCTTAACCAAAATGCCTTAATGACGTCATGTAATTGTTTCATGTGCTACTGGAATTCTGAAATCTGTTTCATTCTTATTCTTGAGACCTCTCTCTCTCTCTCTCTCTCTCTCTCTCTCTCTCTCTCTCTCTCTCTCTCTCTCTCTCTCTCTCTCTCTTCAAAAGAGAGAAGTTATTAATTAACGTAGAATATTGTGTTCATTGGTATTAGTCTTAGCTTTTTTGAGATCTGAGGGTAGGAAAAGTGTAACGGCGCCTTATTAAAAGTGTTTCGTGGAATTGTGTGTGTTCTTGTGATAACATTTGTTTACGTAGCATTTTAAATATTTCTTGGTGATTTAACATTGCATACGTTATTTAATTCTTGGTTTATTAAGGTTTTCTTTTCAAATCTTGAGTAATTCTTGATAGTTTAAATTTTCTTGATTAATTTAAATTCCTGATAAATTAAAGTTTTTGTGAATTAGTTTTGTTTCATAATTTAATTCAAGAATTAATTAAGTTTTGTGTTGTTTTCAAGTAATAGTAAATTTTTCAGATTGTGAATTCTAATTATAAATTTTGAATTTAAAAATAAATTTTTGTATTCTTTTAGTTTTGCTAAAGCGAGTTAAGATCAGGGAAACAATTAAAGTTATTTGAGGGAGTGATGCTCTTTAATCTAGAATAGTTCTAGTTTAATTTTTGATACCTCACACATATTCTGATAAACTGAGTTTGATTTTTTCAAGTGATTAATAAGGTTTTTAAGGGATCACTGTTACCTTTAGAGTACTCAGTCGTAATTCCTATTGTTATGAGAGTTCAGGTATCTGGCTGAAGTGAGGTAAATTTTTGATTTTTGAAATTAGTTGTGTAAAAACCATGTATTTGGTACGCGTTGTGACAGTATATATATATATATATATATATATATATATATATATATATATATATATATATATATATATATATATATATATATATATATATATATAATGTGTGTGTACGCGCCTTTATGCAAGAGAACCACCTACAAAGCGCCTTTTGTGACGTACTGTAGGCTGTGCTAAGGGTACTTAGCTGCTTCTCTCCGGCTTCCAGCTGCGGTGCATTTCGTTTTTCACGATACTTGTACGAAGTCCCTTTAGTTTATTCGCGCCTGTCTGTCCAGCTCCTTAGAATTTTCACTACTCAGATATATATTAGTCTTTATTTAAGACCTAATACTTCGGGACACGCATGAGAGTCTGAAGTACGTCACTTTGATTCGGCGATCTGAGTGGAATAATGGTTCAGTGATCTGAGTCGAATACTTTATGACAATAATAATAATATTCTTAACGGTCATATTAAGATGTGTTTTATTAAGAATCTTAATCGCTGGTGAGCGTATATGTACGCGGTGATGTGTTATTACGCATATATGTATTTACATCAATTTATGCAAACCTTACATGCAATGGATACTGGAAACCAAGTAAGTATTACTTGTTTCTGCAGTTCCTAAAATATACACAAGAACACAACCATCAGGCATCAAACTGAGAGTTACAGTCCTTAAAGAATATTGCAGATGGACATCACAGATTAGCCCGACTGAATCCACGGAAATGTGGAAGCGGTAATTACGGAGATCTTCGTCCTTTGTACAGTACATGTGCAAAACGTATTGTACGTGATTGCCCTCACTTACGATAAGTGTAATGAGAAAAGCAGAAATGAGACGACCAGCTCTTCATTTTATCCAGATAAAATCTTGTTTTTTCTGATCCTGGAAGACTCGTGTAGAAGCAATTGGTTCGATTTATCGCAGTGGAGAATGATGGTCATGCACTGCCCTCTAAAGGGAGCGTTACCTTGCTTATTATTTGGCTGGAAATTGTATTGTGGATTTTCCAGTTACCTGCGTTGTTTCCCCCCAGGAGGGAATTCCGGAATTCTCCCCCTAAAAGCCTCCCACTAATCTTTCATCCCCCTGTAATAGGACACGTCTTATCCTGAACGTTTTGTTCCGGCAGCGATTGTTTGTTTGGTGCAGCAAAGATGATGGTACTTTATGTGGCTCTCCCATTAAAGCAATCACTTTGAAGTCACTGGGGGATTCTCGTCTAGTGGTATATGCTGGAAAAATCTGAGTGATACCGAAATAGAAGTTGGAAACCTTTGTGATACAATAAAAGGGGAAACTGAAAGCTACAGACTTGAAGTCCTGAAGTATTTATAAGGTTAACTGAAGCTGAGGCAGGAAAGACACACGGTACTTACAGTAAGCCAGAAATTGGAATCGCTCGAGATTTAGGAGGCTACAAACTGCAAAAGCCTTTTGTACCCCATAATAGAAATTGGAAGTTTATGAGATGCAGTAAGGTGGAAACTGGAAACTTGAAAGATGCATTTCAGCAACAACAGGAGACACAGGAGTTGCACTACAACAGAAAATGGAAGGAGAAGAGACTAAGGAAAGCAGCAACTTGGAACTCAAGAGGTCAAGTAAGTAGAAACAGGAAATTCGAGAGATGTCATATCAGAAACTGGAAATCTAGGTGTTACACCGAAGCATAAAAACTAGGAGCCGAAGAAGTAAGTGATCACTAACCTCTAAAAGAGAAGCGAAGTTTAATGAATTGATTAGTGTTTATCTCTGACACGCACTTACCCTGGAAGTGACTTTTCATTCTTTATTCCATCCTCTGGGCAATCGTTAATGAAGTAATGGTAGTAACATCCACTCTGGATAGAGATCGAAGTAGTGAGAGAGAGAGAAAAAGAGCGAAAGAGGATGAGGGAAACCTGTATTATCCCATTTCGTGAGCCAATACTATAGGATAATGACGGGGAGATCTCGAAAGACAACGGTTTTAATATCCCCGAATGACGCGTCATTACTCTATCGCCGTATCACCGAAGGCGCCGTTCGCCTCTAAACGTGAAATGCATCCCAACACTTTATCACAGGAAAGCTCAGGAGGCGAATTGGTCCCTGAGGGGAATCTCATACCCTCTCCCGGTAAAACACAATGTTTAAGCGAGAATTTATGTCCGCTAATAAATCATCGAGGCCCGGTGTGCACTTACAAGATTCTTTGTCATTTGAGAACGTAGCCATTTGCGTGCCGAAACGGATGCGGACTCGACTCCCGTAAGTAAATGATAGAGGGCAACCGCCATGATTGCGCGCCAGCCGTTGCTGGAAGTGTTTTCGCCCCAGTGTGATACCAAACGAAATTTTGGACAGCGTCATCTCCTTTTCGCCCATGTGTTGTTGCTGCTGCTGCTGCTGCTACCGACTGCCTTTTCCAGCGATTGCATTGCGTGCCCATACATGCATACAATCGCGGATATTCACTCATTTGTATATGTAGTATATGTATATATATATGTATATATATATATATACATATACATATACATATATATACATGTATATGTGTATTCCTTAGCCGGGTATCCTTAGTTCGACCCGGGGGCGGAGGGTGGGTGGGTGGGAGGGGCGAAGGTTGACATAGAGCCTTTTCTCGTCAAGACTGCTGCTCTTCTGTTGACCCAACATTGAAATAGCAACTGGCGGTTAGCCGATTGTAGCTGGTCGCACCCAGGGTGAAGAAGGGCATTGGGCTAGCAGTTTTCGTTCCCAAGAGACTTGCTGAAAACCGGAAGGTTAACACCTTCTGAGGCCACTTTCAAAGGAATAAAAAAAAAAAAAAAAAAAAATATATATATATATATATATATATATATATATATATATATATATATATATATATATATATATATATATATATATAAATATAAAACCTCTCTCCACAGCTTAATGTTCGTGAATGTAAAAAAAGTCACGGTGTGTGATGTACACTATATATATATATATATATATATATATATATATATATATATATATATATATATATATATATATATATATATATATGTGTGTGTGTGTGTGTGTGTGATGTACACTATATATATATATATATATATATATATATATATATATATATATATATATATATATATATATATTTATATTTATACTGTATATATATATATATATATATATATATATATATATATATATATATATATATATATATATATATACATATATATATATATATATATATATATATATATATATATACATATATATATATATACATATATATATATATATATATATATATATATATATATATATATATATATATATATACACAGATGTGAGTGGTCAAATCTTCTTTGAACTTGAAACGATGTGAATTATCTCCTCTTCATCTGACGTCCCTCTGCGTAACTCGGAAGGTTTGAAGCAGCGAATAAAGAAGATGGATATTTTCCTTTCTTGCAGCACCGGACCCTAATTGCTTCCTCGCCAATTTCCGGAATGTCCTGCTATCTTTACTACAGCTTTCCGGTACAGGTTATTATTGTAGCTATTTGCTACAGTATTAAGTGCGGGTATCAAAAGTTACAGAAATGTAAGACTCGGGCTACCGACCCCATCGTATCTTGAGTATCTCGACTTGCTGGGAACTAAATACTATATTTATATATAAACATCTTTGCCTATACAGGACTTAATTTTACTTTATTGGCTTTGGGCCTCATCGTAAGTCGCTGCCAATTACATCAGACTGCTAAGATTTGGAGCACTTTTCAGTTATGTTGGTGTTTTAACTTGAATGTTGGTAACACTTATCCTCTATCTGGGCTTGGGACTGTCATTAATGTATAAACATGAATGTAGAGGTAAAAAGATATTTTATATATGCATATATATTATATATATACACACACATATATACTTATATATATGTATGTATATACATAAAAAGTATCTTTTCACCTCTACAGTCATGTTTAGTTCCCAACAAGTCTATATATATATATATATATATATATATATATATATATATATATATATATATATATATATATATATATATATATATATATATATATATATATATATATATATATATATATATATATATATATATGTATGTGTGTGTGTGTGTATGCGTGTGTATATATATATATATATAAATTTTTAGGTTAATAATCGAGATTATTTGACCTATACTTGGACTTAATCACTAAGGTCAGTATTTATTTGGATACAGAATTCTGAATAGGAGGGATCACGCCCTTCACTTATGCAGTGCAGTCACCATAAATATTGCTCCCAGCCAACACAACAAATAGCCTTTTTCTAAGCGAAATGAATCAGCTCGTAGAAATGTGAGGCTCGTCCTTGCCCTTTTAACATTTTTTCGTCAGTGTGAAAATGATCTAGTTTTCCGTACGTGATTTCTTCGCTGAACTGTTTCGAAACGGTCGCAAACCGTTTTATTCTGAGTTCATTAAAAATGTTCTATATTATGGATTTTTGTCTCCGATGATAAATAACTCATAATGGCTAACTGGTAACTGTGAGTTTAGGAGGTCAACCCTGGACAGAAATAGTCCATAGATGTTATGAGAAGTTGTAAAGAAGTACCTTAGGATCTTAGGATCGAAAGTTACAGAAATGTAAGACTCGGGCTACCGACCCCATGTGAAGATGGAAGTAATGTATGTTTGATAACAGCAAGAAGAAGGTAATAGCTTGCCCCGTAAAATGAACATAGCCGTACGTTCTTTTTATACGAAAGCGTACCACCAGTCCCAAAACGACAACAGATTATTTCCTGATTTTCCAGGAACCAACACCAACTCTGTTTTCTAGTTTGTTAGTACGATTTACCTGACTTTGATAATTAATTATTTTATAGCATTCAAAATTAAGTCAGCATTAAGCCAAATACCAAGTACTTGAAATTTGTATCAGGATATCCGGATGCTTTTAATATATACCCTGATACTTATAATGGGTATATCAAACTAGATCTGGTTTTGAATTCTGATGAAACCACTTGGGGTGATTACCCACAAGAAAAGATCCACTCCTTCGGATCCGGGTTGATTAAGTACTTTAGTTGCATAAAATGGTGTCGCAAACAAGATGGTCATGGACGCTGTCAGGAGAAAAATCTTCAATTTAGCAGATGCGTAGGTTATGCCAGTGCCTTTCTGTTCTTCCAGCACTTGCTGTTGTAGTGGCTGTTGCTGCCATTGTTTTTCTGGTTGATTTTAATGTTGTTCTGGTTGCTGTTATCGCCTGTGATTTTGCTTTGGTGTTGTAGTTGTTGTTTTTGACGAGCAATACCAAAGCGACGAAGGGCTTATTTTTTATGAAATATTTTCACAGAGTGTCAAGACTATACTATCGACCTGGTGTTAATCCATGTTATAATTGTTTTAGTTTTGGCTGCTTTTTTCCAAGCACGATACCTAAACAAATCGTCGCCTCGGCATTGTTAGCACTTTCTCAGTTACTTCATGTTTTAGCTGTTTTTTTTTTTTTTTTTTTTTTTGGCTGTTCTCTTTCCACTTACGATACCTAAACAAATCATCGCCTTGGCATTTTATAGCATTTTCTCAGAGACTTTCAGGATCCAGCACTCGACCTCGACAGACACCGGGGATATAGGGACATACTTCAAAAAAGAGAACTTCACCAAAGGAAGACAATTCCTTCCTTGTCTCTCTCGTACTCATCGGTACAATTCGGTAAACAAATAAATATGCGGGTCACGTGACGTTGGTACAGAGATTGCAGACTTTATTCGGGTTAAATGTTGATTTATTTCTTCCTCTGTTTGTTCAGCGCGATCTCTGAAAGGACCACGGTTCTTCGCTAATGGCCCAGAAAGAAGAAGAGTCATTTTAGGGTATGTTTTGGCTAGATGAGAATAATTATGGCCCTGCCAGATTTTTATGACTTTGGAAGTGTATGTACGTGTGAGTGTGTGCGCATATGAGCGTTCTTTGGTACACGCACGCACACACATACACACACACACACGTGTAAAGAGAGCAAGACTCAGGTTTCTTCTTCAACGGGAGGTGAACCGAAAGTACTGAAATACAGTGTAAGAGTATAAGTTTAAGTAAGAATAAAATCTAAATTTTGCCTCGTAATTTCAGTTCCAAAGACCATGATGTATTCACATACACATACACACAACATACACAGACATACACATTACACACACACATATATATGTATATACACACACACACACACACACACACACACACACACATATATATATATATATATATATATATATATATATATATATATATATATATATATATATATATAAAAATCACTATGAGTTCGAATCATAGCGTGGGTCGCAGCAATATTGGGACGTTCTGTTAAAATTCACCTTTGCCTTGCCGAATTAAGCAACGAATTATGTACAAGGTAGTCAGTGTGAATAAGGTCTTGGGGATAGCAACGGCCATTCCAAATGGCTAGAGTAGGTTAAATTCGGAGAGGGAGGTGGAATTTTGGTAAAATATATAAACACTCTCAGTCTCCCGTAGGCGGGTAGCTCAGTCAGCGCACCTCACCCGGTGAACGTAGGCATTTGATGTTCTTTGCAGCGTCCCATCGTCTCCTACCTGCAATCAATTTCATTTCTTTTATTGTATCCTCGTTCATATTCTTTTTATTCCACCTTACTTTATACCCTTTCCCAACAATTGTTTTAACATTATTTTCCACCCTCTCCCAACAATTGTTTTAACATTATTTTCTACCCCTCTCACAACAATTGTTTTAAACATTATTTTCCACCCTCTCCCAACAATTGTTTTAACATTATTTTCTACCCTCTCCCAACAATTGTTTTAACATTATTTTCTACCCTCTCCCAACAATTGTTTTAACATTATTTTCCACCCTCTCCCAACAATTGTTTTAACATTATTTTCTACCCTCTCCCAACAATTGTTTTAAACATTATTTTCCACCCTCTCCCAACAATTGTTTTAACATTATTTTCTACCCTCTAACAAAAATTGTTTTAACATTATTTTCTACCCTCTCCCAACAATTGTTTAAAAATTATTTTCTACCCTCTCCCAAAAATTTTTTTAACATTATTTTCTACCCTCTCCCAACAATTGTTTTAACATTATTCTCTGCCCTCTCCCAACAATTGTTTTAACATTATTCTCTACCCTCCCCCAACATTTGTTTTAACATTATTTTCTACCCTCTCCCAACAATTTTTTTAACATTATTTTCTACCCTCTCCCAACAATTGTTTTAACATTATTCTCTACCCTCTCCCAACAATTGTTTTAACATTATTCTCTACCCTCCCCCAACATTTGTTTTAACATTATTTTCTACCCTCTCCCAACAATTGTTTTAAACATTATTCTCTACCCTCCCCCAACAATTGTTTTAACATTATTTTCTACCCTCTCCCAACAATTGTTTTAACATTATTTTCTACCCTCTAACAAAAATTGTTTTAAACATTATTTTCCACCCTCTCCCAACAATTGTTTTAACATTATTTTCCACCCTCTCCCAACAATTGTTTTAACATTATTTTCTACCCTCTCCCAAAAATTGTTTTAACATTATTTTCTACCCTTTCCCAACAATTGTTTTAAACATTATTTTCTACCCTCTCCCAACAATTGTTTCAAACATTATTTTCCACCCTCTGCAGGCAATTGTTTTAACAATTTTCTACCCTCTCCCAACAATTGTTTTAACATTATTTTCCACCGTCTCCCAACAATTGTTTTAACATTATTTTCTACCCTCTCACAAAAATTATTTTAACATTATTTTCCACCCTCTCCCAACAATTGTTTTAACATTATTTTCTACTCTTTCCCAACAATTGTTTTAACGCTATTTTCCACCCTCTCCCAACAATTGTTTTAACATTATTTTCCACACTCTCCCAACAATTGTTTTACATTATTTTCTACCCTCTCCCAACAATTGTTTTAACATTATTTTCCACCCTCTCTCAACAATTGTTTTAACATTATTTTCTACCATCTTCCAACAATTGTTTTAACATTATTTTCTAACCTCTCCCAACAATTATTTTAACATTATTTCCACCCTATCCCAAAAGTTGTTTTAATATTATCTTCTACCCTCTCTCAGCAATTGTTTTAAATTAACATTATTTTTTACCCTCTCCCAACAATTGTTTTAAAATTATTCTCTACCCTCCCCCAACAGTTGTTTTAACATTATTTTTTACCCTCTCCCAACAATTGTTTTAACATTATTTTCTACCCTCTTCCAACAATTGTTTTAACATTATTTTCCAATCTCTCCCAGCAATTGTTTTAACATTATTTTCTACCCTCTCCCAACAATTGTTTTAAACATTGTTTTCCACCCTCTCCCAACAATTGTTTTATCATTATTTTCTACCCTCTCCCAACAATTGTTTTAAAACATTATTTTCTACCCTCCCCCAACAATTGTTTTAACATTATTTTCTACCCTCTCCCAACAATTGTTTTAAACATTATTTTCTACCCTCTCCCAACACTTGTTTTAAACATTATTTTCCACCCTCTCCCAACAATTGTTTTAAACATTATTGTCTATCCTCCCCCAACAATTGTTTTAACATTATTTTCTACCCTCTCCCAACAATTGTTTTAACATTATTTTCTACCCCTCTCCCAGCAATTGTTTTAAACATTATTTTCCACCCTCTCCCAACAATTGTTTTAAACATTATTTTCCACCCTCTCCCAACAATTGTTTTAATATTATTTTCTACCCTCTCCCAACAATTGTTTTAACATTATTTTCTACCCTCTCCTAACAATTGTTTTAAACATTTTCTACCCTCTCCCAACAATTGTTTTAAACATTATTTTCCACCCTCTCCCAGCAATTGTTTTAACATTATTTTCTACCCTCTCCCAACAATTGTTTTAAACATTATTTTCCACCCTCTCCCAACAATTATTTTATCATTATTTTCTACCCTCTCCCAACAATTGTTTTAAACATTATTTTCTACCCTCTTCCAACAATTGTTTTAAACATTATTTTCTACCCTCTCCCAACAATTGTTTTAACCATTATTTTCTACCCTCTCCCAACAATTGTTTTAAACATTATTTTCTACCCTCTCCCAACAATTGTTTTAAACATTATTTTCCATCCTCTCCCAACAATTGTTTTAACATTATTTTCTACCCTCTCCCAACAGTTGTTTCAACATTATTTTCTACCCTCTCCCAACAGTTGTTTCAACATTATTTTCAGTGCTGATTGACCTCATAGGTCCCAGCGCTTGGCTTCTGAGCTAAATTTTATATTCCATTCAATTCCACGCTCTCAGGCGTCCCGTCAATCCTCGCTACAAAGAAGCAAAGTTGAGACATAACTGGGGTGCTTTAATGTTTCGTGCGATTGAGTAACAAGGCAGCTTCCCCCTTCGCCATGACAAATGATGCGTTTACCTCAATGCGCTGAATAAGTGACTCATCTCTTTTATTTACTCTGTTCCTGCAGACAGCAGACACTCAGAGTCAGAGTCACCCTGGAGGCGGCGATCAGATGCGCCACATGCTGTCGGTTCGAGGGACTTTTCGAGGAAGGTTTAGCCAAGTGCTGTAATATTTTTGCCCTCTGCGTTCATGTATTATTTTAGTCTATAGCTTTCTCAATATGTATTAGATTATTCTAGATTTGTTTTTTATCAGATTATTCTAAATCTTTTCTTTTCCACATTCTTAGCTTATGTAACAATAGTTTTTTCAATTCCATCAGTTTATCTTCCAACACTTTCGTACATATTTGCGTTTGTAATTGGTTTCATGTATTTATGTTATTTGTGAAAAGCTCAAAGGCGTCTTTGAACCTGTTTCTGCCTGGTCATTGATAACATTATTATGTGCAGAATTATCCCATTTACTGGACAAGTAGATGTAAATGCCAGTCAACCGAATCATTAAAGGCATTTGTTTTCATGGGCTATTGTCCTTACCACAACCATCTGTGCTTTGAAAATTACTGCAAAGTTCGAGAGACTATAGGGTTAATCAGTTTACGTTTGATAAATATTGGAAAGTGGAAATTTTGCGATCAAATGGCTGTCCGTTGAATCGTTATTCAAACCTCATTTAGGTAACTCCTTAAAACAAAGCACAGTTATGTTTTATACCCGTCAACTACATATATGTATACATATGTATGTACATAATATATATATATATATATATATATATATATATATATATATATATATACATACATATGTATCTATATATACATAATATGCTTGTTTATTTTCTTAATATGCAAATAGCCAATACCTAAATAAGGAAAGTTAAAAGAGAGATATATATATGTATATATATTTTAATTTTCCATATTTAGGAATTGGCTATTTGCATATTAAGAAAATAAATAAGCATATTTGTGTCATGCGAGAGTTTGGCAGAATAATGCAAAGTAATTGAAAGACCAAAATATGAATCTGTAGTTGTTAAATTTTCTGGTCAATTTGTGACCCATTGTCACATACTCTAGTCTCAAGATTTGTTAGTTAACATCATTGACTGAGAGACTAGTCACTAGTATATTACATCTTAACTTCCACTGGTGGTCACCCATCCGAAACTAAATAAACCCAAGCTATGTGGCGTACGTGTTACTGTCCTTGGGATTTGGCCATCACTTGGAAAAGTGAATGTAAGTTGACCTAAAGGGTGTAAATTGCTAAAGTCTTATAAAACTAGGGGATGAAGAGCTGGGATGACTGAAGTTATGCATCAAGTTGGTTCAGCACGATACTTTTGTAAGGAGTCTGAGATTTCATGAAGAGGTATTTGAGGCTCTCAGGAGTTGAGTGCCCGGCCTCCCCAGCCACCACTACCAGTCAGAAGACGAGGTTGGCCATTACTAACGTTGCATCATCTTAAAGTCGCTGGTTTTGAAGGTATATTAATGTGTTTGTAGTTAAGTACGTGCTCTCTGAATATGATCACGCAGAATGTAATGACAAAATTTTATACTATGCCAATGTTTTCTGAGAGAGAGAGAGAGAGAGAGAGAGAGAGAGAGAGAGAGAGAGAGAGAGAGAGAGCTCTTGGTCGAGAGCTACTCCCGTCTTATCTCGCCTCCTCTCTGGCGCTCGGCAGCATCCCAGCATCACCAGGGGCATGATGATTTTGTACGCTGTTAATACCCCTGGCATAAATCGTCCATCGGGACTGCCCCTGTGATTTCCATGCCCTTGAGCCCACCCCTCAATCTTTCCTGGGCCACCCGGGAAATCAGGGTGCTCCTTAGGGCTCCTTAGGGCTCTGGTAGCCTGTACTTCACTCTCTGTCTTCTTCCCCCACTCCCTACCCCCCTCACACACTTCCTAACCACCCCCCCTCCCACTAGGGGTCCCACCTCACCCCGATCACGGCGAAGAGCAAGTGTGTTATCGGGGTTTCCGATCTGATGGCGGCGGCAGCTTTGAGAATTAAAAATGGTATTAATTTCTCGTTGTCCACGACGGCGTTATTAGAGCTTTCGTCGTGTCCTCTCGGCTCCTCGGTGCCGTCTGTCTGTTCTTCGTTTAGTCCTCGAGGTGCTTCTTTTTATCAAGTGGCCTCTCTTTCGAATACCGGAATGGTTAATGTTTTTATCCCCGTATAATTACATTCTCAGAATATAGCTCTTGTTTATAATATCGGAATGTTTTATGTTTTTACACGCAACTACATATTCTAGGGTATATATTATTTTAGAGGTATTTTTTATACGTTGTTAAAATTCTTATTTTGAGCACTAGCATTTCTTTGTAAAACCTAATTTTTCATTATGATAATGTATGTATGTATATATATATATATATATATATATATATATATATATATATATATATATATATATATATATTATATATATATATATATGTTTGTGTGCGTGTGTGTATGTATGTATATACATGCATGCATTTATACATATATAAAAATAAATAATATTTTAAGATGTACATTTGTACACGGCGATAGACATTTTATGAATGTTAAACGATAAAAATCAGTTAAAGGAATAATTGCGGCCATTAGAATATTTGATTTAGATAATTTTTTATGGTTGTTGATGTTGATATAAATTCACCATCGTTGTTATAAAAATCGTCAAAATCAACATCGTCTTTGTTGTTCTTGTCCCTGATTTGAATAACATCATCACCATCATCATCATCATCATCATCATATTACTTACCACTGTCGCTCCAACGGACAGACACCTTAGATTTATTCTTTTATAAGGAAACATATTTCTGTAAATAAAAACCACAGTTCCATAAACCACCATATGGCCAAAAAAAAAGAAAAGAAAAAAATGGGCAATTCGAACACCCGCAATTTTGAGGTAATTTGTATGTAATCGGTCAAGTAATGACTCCCGAATATGCTGGAAAGACCAGGGAAGGGTCTAGGAGTAGGAATGGATGGAGCCTGCGGTTTTTGGGGATGGGCATAGGTGTATATGGGGGTTGGGAGTTGGTAGGAGCTTGTAGGACATAGAACTGCAAAAGGGAACGCTGAAACAGACAGAGGCAGAAGTAAGCAGTGTCTCTGCGGTCAGCCATTGCCTTCTTGTGTATAAGAACCACCAGGTGGCCGACAGGTAAGATTACAAGGTGAGAATTTGTAAATGATCGTTAAGAGATGCGATTTTTTTCCCCTTTCACTTGCGGTTGCAATTGCTCTAATGTCGAGTTTTCCGTCGAAGGGATGTCTGTCTGCTTCTCGAAGTGATATTCTCGTTGCGGTTAGGACAAATTTTCTCCCGGTTTTGTCAGCTCATGGTGCCTCTCGGTCAGGATTTTTAAAATTTATATTTCAACTTCTGTTTTATGTGTGTGTCGAGTTCTTCGTTGGTTTTGCTTTGCTTTGCTTATCTGTCATCTCCGTTCGTATTTTCTCCTACGTTTTACTTTTCTTCTGTTGGCTCGGTTTTTCTCTTTGATTTCATATGCCAGTCGTGTTTTGTGATAATTTGGATAGCAAGATGTCGTCTGGGTCTGGTTTGTTCTGTATGGATGTCCCAAATTTAGTATAATAATAATAATAATAATAATGATAAACAACGTGGGGGTAGTGCCGTCAGTGCACCTCACGTGGTGCACTATAGGCAGTACTTAAGGTTCTTTGCAGCGTCCCTTCGGCCCCTAGCTGCAACCTCTTTCATTCCTTGTACTGCACCTCCGTTCATATTCTCTTTCTGCCATCTTACTTTGCACCCTCTCCTAACAAGTGTTTCACAGTGCGACTGCGAGGTTTTCCTCCTGCTACACTTTTCCATCCTTTCTACTCTCAGTTACCCATTCAGCGCTGAATGGCCTTACACGTCCCAGTGCTTGGCCTTTGGCCTTAATCCTATATTCCATTCCAATAATAATAATAATAATAATAATAATAATAATAATAATAATAATAATAATAATAATAATAATAATAATAATAAAGTATACATTCTTTCTTTCGGAGCGTTTGAAAACCTCGATTTTATTTAGTATAGGAAGGTAAACAAGTTGCAGGGTTGAACAAACTTTTCTTCAACAACCGAAAGGGTCATCAGTAAATATATGCAAAATACCTAGTGTTGATAAGGAGATGAAATGTTAACGAAATACAAAACGATTTTGTAATGACATTAATGTTCATTTTATGTTACCTGGGCCTTCCCAGGCGCCACATTTATTTATGATAATATGGGATACGTTCTCAAACCCAGTTGTATATTTATTGTAGTTATTTTCATTGATAGGTATATTCTATTGTATCTTGATTCATGAGTATATTTTATTTCATTCTGACATATGTGTGCATTTGATTTCATTCTGACACGTGTGTATTATTACATTTTGACATAGGTACATATATTGTTTTCACCTGATTAGTGTATCTTTCAGCATTTATTCTGATTTATTTGATATTGCATTTATTCCTTCTCACGAGTAAATTTTCCAATTAAACTGGGTTAAGAGTCATGTTAAAATATCCCAGGAAAGATTCTAACTGACATTTAACAAATAACTGAAACTTATGCATAGGATAGTCAGTGCAAATCTATAAAATTGCTAAAGAAAACGTCAGTACCAATTTTCTCTCTTTACAGGTAAGATGGAAGTCCTTATTAATTAGCCTCTAAGCTCATACTGATGAGACAACTTTGGAAGGTAAGCTATTTCGTATATTATGTTCAGCAACTGTAAAATGATTCTTCCATCTTTCCCGTTACTTACTTTAGGTTTGTCTTTTGGTAGGAATATTAGAATTCACTGGAGCCAGAAGATACTGCGATATGGAATACTTTTTTCTTTTAATAGAACGTTCACGAATTTCCACGTAAGATATTCGACTAGGTGGAATACATTTTCGATGAGTTGAATTGGTGCTGGAAACTTAGAGGAAAATGGGATAAGAAATGCATTATATATATATATATATATATATATATATATATATATATATATATATATATATATATATATATATATATATATATATATATATATATATATATATGTGTGTGTGTATGTGTATTTGTGTATGTGTATAAAATTATATGCATACATATAGATATAAATATACATTTACATACACACACATGTATATATACAATATATATATATATACATATATATAAATTATATATATATGCAGGAATATATATATATATATATATATATATATATATATATATATATATATATATATATATAAATCAGTAGCTATGACGGCCGTCTTACCAACAAGAGGTCAGAGCGATTAGGCACGTACCGTGAAATCCCATTGCGTTAGTTCACCTAAGCAGTTAGTTATGGTCCAGATATTTATTTGGCTGTGCTTGATTCTAAGGAGAGCAGAAAAGAGAAGTGGGGTAACAGCCTCATCCTTAAGGACCTGAAGTCCTGAAGTCTGTGTGTGTGTGTGTCTGTGGTATCTGATTCCCACTCCTACAAAGTAAAGTCTCTAATAAAAGACGGAGACCTGAACTTATGGTTAACTGGGAATAGATTTCGTAGGAGAAAGATGCACGTGACCGTGGGTCGCAGTGAGGCCCAGGTCCCCGGGAATGAGTGGGAGGACAAATAATTCGCTTTAGCTGTTTATTATTATCACCGCTGTATCAACACAGGCCTTGAATCTAAAGTCATTCGGAGCGATCGTTAATAAATAACGCCCCTTCAAACCTATGTGTCATTTTGCTCTGAGTCCGATCTGTTCATCAGCTGCACAAGTTGCGCGCTTATCATAAGCTGTAATGCTTGATGGAGACATTGTAACAGAGGTGTGTTTGTTTTTGTTGAATTGATTACTGTATGTTTATTTTTGTCTTTTTCGCTTCTCGTTATTGGTCTGTTTTTTTTTTTTCTTTATTCCAGACATGGGCATCTCTATTCTGTGGTAGCATACTTAGCAGGGCAAGGACTATTTTGGTTGGCCTCATAAGGATTTGCGCACAGTAATAATAATAATAATAATAATAATAATAATAATAATTTGATACCAATAATGTTAACTAGGGAAGCCAAAGTTCCTTCCCATGGAATGGGACGCGGCTGTAAAGTAACTGAACCTCAGGGAAGGATTGCGACGACTTGTCTTTGTCATTACATCCACGGAACTTATATATAAATTTTCCCTTTCAAGGTGGGGGGCTAAAGCTCTTTGTTGGTTGGCCAGTTCCTGCGTGCACGTCTGTTTCTCCCGGGTTTTTATTGGTCTATTGATCGGCGTTGAGAGGTTGAGACCCGCCCTCCCATTGGCTACGTTAAGGCAAGGGTTAATGATTACCCCATCATTAGCCAGGCAATTAGCAAAGACTGCGAGCAATTAAGGCGCCTCTCCCTTTCAGTGCTGTGGAACTCGCTTTGGCGCAGTCTCTGGTGATGCTTCATCCAATAAGATCCTCTCTTGCGTGAAGCCTTCATTCTCATTGGCCAGAAAGTGACGGTGGAAATTATTGGAGCAGCTAACGCTCGAGAGAAGTCATCGGAGGGGTTAATTTCGGATATAAGAGCCCTGTCCGTTCGATGATGGTCGCGTAGATCAATTACGAACAGTTGGTTGTTCCCGATAACGATTGTGTCTTAATAACCGGCGATGAATTGAGGCTGGGATGAGGCGTGTGAGTACGTGCGTGTGTATGTGTGTGTGTGTGTGTGTGTGTGTAAGTGGGTGGGTTTGAGAGCGGGATGAACCGACACTGCCTTTAATCAGTATAACTTCGGTTAGTTCGAGTTGGTACTCGTTGGCTTTCCGTGTCATGTCATGTCGTTTTCTCTCTAAATCCACTCCGTAATTAGGACGTTAATTAGGAGGTCCTTTGGTGATATTGCCAGATCAACGGATGTTAGAACTATCTACATTTAATTTGGAAAGGATCAAGGGGACAAACAGGGAATAGCGTTTTAAAGAAGGCATGGAGGCATAGTCTTCTACAAACACATACACATTATATATATATATATATATATATATATATATATATATATATATATATGTGTGTGTGTGTGTGTGTGTGTGTGTAAATGTCTGTATGTATGTATGTCTGTATATATGCATATATATCGTTTCTCTTAATATGAGATGGCTACAAAGAGAAAAAAACAAGTAATTTTCATGCTGTAATAGGTAAATCAAAGATGAACCTTTGTGTGGGGAATCTTCTTTAGTATCAGTCATTTCATATGCTTACCAGTAAGGTTCATCAGCAGTGCATCGATCCTCCCTACCCATTGTCCCACTCACCTTCATCTTGCATGAGCTCTCACACGCTTCTTGGGTATTAGCCCCTGTAACCCGGTAAAGGGTAGGCTAACCCAGATTATTTACATCTGAGCTGTGGTAAGGCAGTGGCAAAGCACCGCCAGAGCCGGGAGCTTATATGAAAGCCTAAAGATGGTTCACTTTTGAGAATAGGTTTCAAGATGCCTCACTTCGCGTTTTGGCTAAGATTGTGACTGAAAAATAAGTAATTTCTAATTTTTATGATTTTGCCATCAATTTACAGATAAACCCCATTAGTTTTATCGTATTTCAAATATAACTTGGTCTACTTCGACCATTAATCTTGGCGAACACACGAATTCAAGTATGCACAATCTCTGATGCCAAAAATGGACTTGTACATTTGACAAGTTAAACCTACAAGAAATTTAATTAGCCCATAATTCTTGCTGTCACGAGAGATCATTGAGTATATCATCTGAACTGATAAATCAGTATTATTGTTATACAGAACAGCTAAAGAAATTAGTAGATTAGGATAAATGCTGATTATTATACCTAATAATAATTACTAATGTCTAATGTGACATTTTGGAGGAACAGAAACATTTGCTTTCCTAAATCTTGTTAAAATGACACAAACAAGCAGGTGGTTAGTACAAAAGCATCGTATGCCTAACCAGAATACTTAGGAAAATCATATTGTTATTGCGTAACTTTAATTCTCTCCAGAGAACAACTGCAGATGAAGGACAGAAATAAAAATGGACTCGTGAAGGAAGATTGCTCCACTGATTAAAATAACATCTAGGAAGGGCAGTCAGAGACTGCAAGGCCCTGCCTGTGTAATACCTAAAACATGCGTCATTTACGTGTTGTTTTATGAATGCTACGACACAATCAGCGTCGTTACGTAAATACTTTGCTTCATTTACATTTCCTTCGTTAGTTGCAGCAACTCATGAAGGAAAATGTAAATGAAGCAAAGTGTTTACATAACGACGCAGGTTGTGTTGCAGCAACTCATGAAGGAATTGTAAATGAAGCAAAGTACTTACGTAACGACGCTGATTGTGTTGTAGCATTCGTAAAACAACACGTAAATGACGCATTATTTAGGTGTCCATGCTAGCCACACTGGCAGGGGCTTGCAGTATCTGACTGTCCTTCCTTCCTTCGTAGTTGTTATTTTTAGAATATCTTCTTTTTTTATAAATAAACGTTAAAAGGAGCAAAGTATCAGAATATCATGGCTTCTGAGCCAGACTGGATCAAATCACGAAAATCTAACCAATTGCTTCCCGGAACGTAGAGAAAATTTTCACAAAATTACGTAAAAATCGGCCTGTGAGTTTCCAGGTAATCACGCCGTCAAGGAGACTCGCCTGGGCAAACTGACCCACAATATTACCTCTTGGTTATAAGTAACAATAATAATAACTAATAATGGACACAGCAATGAGGACAGTATAAAAAATGAATGAATATGGAAGTACATGAAAAAAATTAGAGGTATAAGCTTTAAGAAAAAATTGCTTACGTGAAATACATGATCATGGAAATCGACCGACAGAGAGAGAGAGAGAGAGAGAGAGAGAGAGAGAGGGAGAGGGAGAGAGAGAGAGAGAGAGAATATCCTTGGAACACTCAGTGACAGTAATGAAAGAGTTCTACGGGAGGAAACGCTCATTACCTTTATGATTTGGCCCGGCTTTTACCTCGTGCTCGTATCAAGTTATTACAGTGAGTTACACGTAAAGAATTCATCAGCGCAAACTGTGTTTTTCTCACATTTGCTCCTGATTTATCGAGGCTATCCGCCACCTCGTTAAATGTCTCCTTTCCTCTCTCTCTCTCTCTCTCTCTCTCTCTCTCTCTCTCTCTCTCTCTCTCTCTCTCTCTTTTGGTGTAGTTGACCTTTGTTCATGTGACTCCAGTTTGTGACAAATATCAATCAGTTAATCACCCTCTCTCTCTCTCTCTCTCTCTCTCTCTCTCTCTCTCTCTCTCTCTCTCTCTCTCTTGGTGTAGTTGACCTTTGTTCATGTGACTCCAGTTTGTGAAAAATATCGATCAGTTAATCACTCTCTCTCTCTCTCTCTCTCTCTCTCTCTCTCTCTCTCTCTCTCTCTCTCTCTTTTGGTGTGGTTGACCTTTGTTCATGTGACTCCAGTTTGTGAAAAATATCAGTCAGTTAATCACACTAATTCTCTCTCTCTCTCTCTCTCTCTCTCTCTCTCTCTCTCTCTCTCTCTCTCTTGATGATCATTGTTGTTTGTTATGGTGCCAGTCTCTCTCTCTTTTGGTATGGTTGATCTTTGCTCATGTGACTCCAGTTTGTGACAAATATCAATCAATTAATCACACACTCTAATTTTCTCTCTCTATCTCTCTCACTCTCTCTCTCTCTCTCTCTCTCTCTCTCTCTCTCTCTCTGCGTAGATGATCATTGTTGTTTGTTATGGTGCCAGTTTGTCATGTAAATCAGGCAACCTGTCTCTTTCTACCTCTTTCCTGAAGTTTCGATGACCTTTGGTTTTACGACGAAATTATGGGATGAAATCAAACAACAGTCGCTATCTTTCGGCATCGATATCCTACTTAAATGTAATGCTAAAATGTGATAAAAATATCACTCTTTCTTTCGAGCCTCTCTTAAAATTATTTTCCTTTCAATTGTATGGGTTTGATTGGGTTTCTGTGAATTAGCGACACACTTAATCTATATATAATGCAGTTTTATATTCATGTATTCATATACTATACTTTACTCACCTAAGCCATGCATACTTATTACATACATATGCCCTGTAATTATGTACGGGAGGACTGCCAAGTCCTCGAAGTCATGCCTCATACTGTATTTACAGGTCAGGGGTGGAGAGGGTGAAGTGTTAGAGGGAAGTTATTTGGAAGATTAGGAAAAACATAATTTTATTTATCAGCTTTATTCTAAATCTTACGTTGCCAAGGTCTGATACCTGGAGCAATTGCCAGTTGGTTTTTACGATTCTTTGTTAGTCCTGTTGTAATGATCTTTTCCATACGTAGATCGATGGAAAGGTTATCCTAATGTCGTTACATAGCCAGATACGATGGAAGGAAATAAATAGGGCTCAACTCCCGCGGGGCGAAACCAACTTTTTTTTTGAATAATGGATATTTCTAAGAGTCTGTAAAAGAAAGCAGTAATACCTAAACTTTAAAATTATGTTGATAAAACTGTGATGGTGAAAAATGA
>NC_089752.1:29868883-29883883 GCF_040412425.1 Macrobrachium rosenbergii
GAATTTATTGTCTTTTAATCGCGGACACGAGTAGCTATTCCTTTTTAAATTATACATCTCGCTGTCTAAAACTGAAATATTTTTTATATGGAGAGGTACCATCCTTACTTAGCAGTAACAGAGGATAAATATGGCCTGGGGTGCATTGATTTTTTTTATGGGCTCCGACTTAACCACATTTTCCTTGTATTAATGACAATGTTCCGAGAAAAGGAACTAAGAAAAGCCTGCGACGAAAAATTGTTCAGACGTAAGATTTTCAAACAGAGGGTTCTTTCTGAATTCGGTGTTGACTGCTGTTTTTTCTCCGAATGCTTCTTTCAGTCCTTGTGTTAGTAAGAAACTCAAATTGCAACGGAGAAAAATGAATAATTTCGTGTAAAAAATTGCTACAAAAAATCGTCTGAATATGCGCATTCCTTTCAGCGATAAAAAAACAGAGGAGAAATTAGGACAAAAAATATTCTCTTACGTTCATTATTATGACGCCATGACGGTTCTCTTGATTGGCCAACGGCAATCCGGATATTGTGCCGTGACGTAAAAAAAAAAGAATAGCAGTGTCTTTTTTTTTTTTTTTTTTTTTTTTTTTTTTTTTTACCTTTATTAATTCCTCTGTAATGGTTCTGCCACTTCATTTCCATGGTCGGTGGTGTTGGGTAATGGCAGCAGCGCATGGTTATGGTAAGGGAAAGAAACTGTCAGGAAATAAAGAATGGGAAATAATGACTCTATGATTGATCCCGACCCTCCATATGGTGTGTGTGTGTGTGTGTGTGTATTTATGTGTATCTGTCTCTGTCTTTGTCTGTCTGTCTGTGCGTCTGTCTGTCTCATGGCCATGTTTCGAGGAGAGTTAATGTGTTATTGATTCAAATGCTTTCCATCCTCTCTGATTAACACGAACGCATACGGGGGAATTGTTCCCTGTCATTAGGTCATTCCGCTCACCGCCTTTGTTTTCGGATAGATGGGTATGTATTTAGAGAGAACATTCTTTAATATTATACACCGGAAAGAGAACTTTCTTTAATTTTATATATCGGAAAGAGAACTGGAGAGTGGTTCAGTAATTAAGCATTGATGATTTGCTATGAGAGAGAGAGAGAGAGAGAGAGAGAGCGCGCTCAGTTAACACAGAGAGACGGAAGCGAACTAATTCTTATCGAGTATTTTAAATTTGACAAACCGCAGCAGCTTGTAGACATTTTTTGACATTTAATTGTTGACCACGAAAATTGTTTCATGAATCGGCTTAAGGAGTTTTAGGCGTTGAGAGGGATCAGCAGGAATATCTAGGTTGAGGTTGAGGCACCGGGAGTTGAGAGCAGTATCCGGGATTTGGCAGAAATACACCTGAGAGAAAGGGTGAAGAAAGACAAGTTAAAGTGACGTTGACGCTCTAGAAAGCTGAGAAAGTAATGACGGAGTGAGGACGAGGCGCTGAAGAAGAGATTGAGGTGCTGAAAGTGATAGCTAGAGGAATCTAGGTCTAGATACGATGCTAAGGGGAAGATAGGTCTGCGGAAAGATGGAAATACTGTAGGGAATAACGAGGAATATCGGGTCTATGTTGATGTTCTTGGAGAGAGGGATGAAAAGATGAATCGTTGCTCGAAATATCTGAAGGTCACTTCTTTTGCCTAATGTATAATTCTGTTCATAATGTGTGTATGCACCGCAAGTGGCCAGTCCAGCGGAAGACTGGGGCGGGCCCTTGGGGTGGGTGGAAGGAATAGGGCAAGGGGGCGGGTCCCCAAACGGCTGGGCAGGAGGGAATGATAGGAGTGTGAGGGGTGACATTTACACGGCGACAGGACCCTCATTAAAGGTCCTCGACAATACTTACGAAAGAGAAAAAAATTCCCCACGTTCAATAGAGCCAAGGAAATACATCTAATTGAAAGCCTAGAGGCGTGTTAGTTATTATAATGGGAATGTTGCATGTCTAGTTCTTTTTTCGTTTTCTCTCTCACTCTCCTTTATGTTTAATGTATGGGTGCGACATGTCAGGGCACTTCCCGCTTCGAAACCTCGTCGAACAGATTCCGGAAATGACAGAGAAACCTGCCACTGTACTCTTAACTATACAGCGGTTCTCCATATTTTTTATATTTGTTATTATTATTATCAAACACCGATACAGAAGGAATAGGCCAAAACCACAAAATGGAATAAGTGAGATAGCCATACATGCAATAAAAAAAAACAGAAACTATACGAGGGGCTAGTATACAGTAATAGATAAAAAAATATGAGAGATTAATGACTGTTAACAAGTGAGAAACAAATATATATACATAAATTATATTTATATATATATACAGTATATATATATATATATATATATATATATATATATATATATATATATATATATATATATATATATATATATATGTATGTATGTATGTATATTTATATACACACATATATATATATATAAATTATACATATATAATATGTATATATATATATATATATATATATATATATATATGTGTGTGTGTGTGTACACATATATATGCTTAAAAAATCACAGTAGATGCACGTGACTTCTTTGCATAAGCGAATCCCACACGAAAATGATAGGCAGAAGTTCAGTACTAAGCGCTTTCACGTTTATTTGTGCCCAAACGGTGCGTTAATAAACGTGAAAGCGCTTGGTACTTAATTTCTGCCTGTCATTTCCTTGGGGTTCCTTTATATATATATATATATATATATATATATATATATATATATATATATATATATATATATATATATATATATATATATATATATATATACATATACATACAGTATATATAGACTTATACATATACATAAACTCCCATTGAGAATTGTCAGAAAAATGAGAGCAGTTTCATAGTAGACTTACAAGTAGTATTGCAGCCCCTGTAATGCATAATAGCCACGTGCCTACGGAACCGAGCATGCTAGTAATGGAACTCCTCACTGCCGAGTAAATTATTACCAACCGAGTGCTCACATTCGTCGCACAACGGCAGTATAGTACGAAGCGCGAGAATGTTTGTAAATCTGACGTTTCCTGAGGTCGGGATATTATATAAGGTAGGTCGTTGGGTTCAGTGAGTGCAAAATTCATTAAGTTTTAAATCTCACTACAGATATATATATATATATATATATATATATATATATATATATATATATATATATATATATATATATATAATACAAAGATACTTGAGTCAGCTGTTCACATTCACCAATATACATATATATATATTTTATATATATATATATATATATATATATATATATATATATATATATATATATATATATATATATATATATATGTGTGTGTGTGTGTGTGTGTGTGTGTATGAATATATGTCTATATGTTATATATATATATATACACACATATATATAGTGAGAGAGAGAGAGAGAGAGAGAGAGCGAGCGAGCTTTGGAACTCCCTCTCGGAGTCTATTTTTCCTGGCTCCAGTAAACCGCCATAATGCAGATATGGGATTGTTGCCTCCTTCCAGGTTAATCCCGACTTTTTTTCCTTTTTCAGAATTCTGTTTGTTTTTGCTTCCATTTGCTTTGGCCTAATAAACATATGGGGTTGCAGGAGTTTTTTAGATCACATATCGCTCCGCATGTGCAACTTTACTTGCCCGTCACGTAACTGTTAGGCAACTGTCACGTATCTTCCGTAAGTTATAGGCATTAACTTGTACGTGACGGTCAAGGATCTCTGTAGCGTCCCTTCGGCCCCTAGCTGCAACCTCTTTCATTACTTTTATTGTACCTCCATTCATGTTATCTTTCTTCCATCTCGCTATCCACCCCCTCTTAACAAATATTTCATAGTGCAATTGCGAGGTTTTCCTCCTGTTACACCTTTCAGACTTACCTACTCTCAATTTCTTTTCCAGCGCTGAATAACCAGTACTTGGCCTTTGGCCTAAACTCTATATTCAATTCAATTCATACGTAACCGTAACGTAACTGCTCGTAATTGACACCATCAGGAGCTCTCCGAATTTCAGTAGTCGTAATTTTCGGCGGAAATATCTCGCCTCTGATCATGGCCACCCACGTAGCGGGTAAGACTCTCTCCCCTCCCCCTTTCACCTTCCTCTTCTGTGTCCCCCAGTCACTCAGGTAAATAAAAGGTGAGAAATTCAATTAGCAGATGATGCATCAGAATATCACACATCCTGAACCTGCATGACAATCCCCGCCCCCCCCCCCCGACTTTTTTTTTCTTGATTGATCCCACAAGCCCTTAAATTACACCCTGTGGGACCTCTACTCCGGGAGTGAGGCGTCTTCTTAGATGATCAAAGGGCAATTAAGAGTTTTCTGTTTGGCTAGGATATCATTTCTGTCTGTCTGTCTGTCTCCTACGAGACAGATTTTCATTGGAATTACTTTCCTTCTACTTTCCATTTCTTCTTTCTGGTTCTTGGATGTTTCTCCTATTTTTCTTTTATAATGTAAAATTTCAATTTAGTCACAAGTAAGAGATTTGATCAAAATTGTACTTTTTGGAATTTTTATTATAACACAAGTGATAAACTTACAGCTTCAGCACTTCGATTTTTTTCAGGAATTCCATTTTGCCATATACATGGATTGTATATATATATATATATATATATATATATATATATATATATATATATATATATATATATATATATATATATATATAGCTATTTGGGCATATTTTCTCTCTTATATAATTTCTATTGAACTCAGTGCCATTGTTCGCAGATACTATCTTATCAGGACTTTGAACAGTCTATACTTCTTTTTCTCTTTTCGGAAGCTTCCTGAGAAGCTTGCCAGAAGAGAAAAAGAAGTATAGACTGATTCGAAGTCTTGATAAGAACATAGTATCAGCGAATAATGCCGTTGACTTTAATTAAAAAGATATGTATCTGTAGATATATATATATATATATGTATGTATATATATATATGTGTATATATATATGTATGTATATATATATATATATGTATATATATATATATATATATATATATATATATATATATATATATATATATATATGTATGTCTTTTTATCACATCACCGTGATTCATATACAGTCAGTAAGCTACAAACGTCCTTTAATATCCAATTCGCTCTACCTCGGAAATAATATATTTTCATGTATCGTCACCCTCATAAACTAACTGCCTAAGTCATTTTTTTGCCCAAGTCACAATCATAACTTAGGCATAGTGATAATAATGCCTAAGTCACTGAGTGACGTACGCAGAAAGCTTTTTGGGAAATTTATTCCACTTACTTTCTACATCTGACTTAGGCAAGTATACCAGCAGGTGCGCCACATATTGGAGATTTGATTTAGGCAAAAATCCAAAAATCAGTGAAAAATGACTTAGGCAGTTAGTTTATGAGGGTGACGATATGTTACCGAAGGGGAATTTTTTAGTTGATAATAAGTTCGTCGTCCCGTGGGCTCGAACCAGCGAAGGACAAGAACTCAGGACTGCAGTGGACGCGTTTAACCCCACGCGACTTATTATCAACTAAAAAATTCCCCTTCGGTAACATATATGAAAATATATTATTTCCGAGGTAGAGCGAATTGGATATTAAAGGACGTTTGTAGCTTACTGATTGTATATATATATATATATATATATATATATATATATATATATATATATATATATATATATATATATATATATATATATATATATATATATATACTGTATATACACGGTATATATGTATATATATATATATATATAATCACGTTCTCACCTGTTAGCCATTTTTTTCTAATAAGCATGGCTCCAGGGAAACACGTGGTACATTCATCCTTGAAGTAGTAGCTCAGATTTACCTGTAAAAATTGCATTTTTTTACACAATTTTTCCTTGACTGAATTATTCATCTCTTGCATACTTGTACAAAATCTTGTCATCCATTCTTTTATCTTCAAAATCTTGAATTTTCTTATTTCACCATGTACTACTCTTATTCCTTCCTTTAGATCTGCTAACCAAGGGGTCCACCACCCTCCAAGATATTTTCATGTTCCCTAGAAGACATTCATTTGTGTCGTATTCCACTAGTACTTCCTATGTCAGCCGTGACTATGTGATACTGATTACTGCAGCTGTTGTGGAGCCCATTTATAATTATTACTTTCGATTCATATGCACACGTCATGAAAGAAGTTGGAGCCTAAGTACTGCATACCTGAGGTTGTCCCCGGGCAGGCGCCTAGCGCCTAACAGACCAGCGAATTTTACCCAACTTATTGACCCAGCAGCAAGTGAATTGCCAACATTTCGTTCGACTTGCCCCTTCACTGTGAGATATGATGGAAATGAACACATGGGAACGTGTTTTTCAGAAATAAGTTTCTTACTCTCAAGTGAGAGTCCAGGGCATCAGCAATTCATCGCTGCTGGGTCGGGAAGTTGGGTGAAATTGCCTGACATGTTAGGTGCTAGGCGCCTGCTCGGAAAAAACCTCAGGTACGGAGTACTTGACTTCCAACTTCTTTTATTACTTGTGCAGTGGAACTGTTAACGTCCTGGACTCCCACTTGAAGGACTGGGGTTTGGTCCCTATGTATTCCTGTGTAACACGTTTCCATGTGCTCATTTCCAATATATATATATATATATATATATATATATATATATATGTGTGTGTGTGTGTGTGTGTGTGTGTACATACCCACTTTACTTACTCCTTTAAGCTTTCTTTCAAAGAAGACATAGCCGTAATGGATACTCAGCTTTCCAGATCCCACCAAGTCTTTTCTGATGAAGTTGTTTGTCCCACGCTCTTCTGTACCGTGGGATCCACCCTCCACAGTGACTTAATTACCAGGAACTTTATTCTCTTCTTTGATCAACAGAGGAAAGCTGAAATAAAAACGGACTGTTTATATCATTACCTCACACTGAGATTCACCTTGAATCACCTTACTTAGGTAATGTTGGGTCTTGTACAAAATTGGATGGGTGACCACCAAGAATACTAGACACTGTTGGCATATGATCCCCTTAGACATCCATGGAACAGGACATGGAGCCAGCAACCCCATCCCATTTATATATACCAAAAACTGCAAGGGTAGCAATATATATGTATATATAATATATATATGTATGTATATATTGCTACCATTGGAATTTTGGGCATATGTAAATGGGATGGGGTTGCTAGTTCCAAGTCCTGTTCCATGGATGTCTTAGGGGATTATGTGCCAACAGTGTCTAGTATTCTTGGTGGTCACCCATCCAATGTTGTACAAGACCCAACATTACTTACATATATATATATATATATATATATATATATATATGTATATATATATATATATATATATATATATATATATATATATATATATATGCTACCCTTTGCAGTTTTCGGCATTTATAAATGGGATATATATATATATATATATATATATATATATATATATATATATATATATATATATACATACATATATTTATATAACGAGAAACTTGTTCTTGTAAGTATAGCTCTAAAATGTTTACACACACACACACATGTATATATAAAAGAAAAATCTTTTTCTTGTAGGTATAGTTCTAAAAACGTTTACCCTATATATTATACTGTATATATATATATATATATATATATATATATATATATATATATATATATATATATTTATATATATACTGTATATATATAAATTATATATATATATATATACTGTATATATATAAATTATATATATATATATATATATATATATATATATATATATATATATATATATATATATATATATACATATTTATATATATACCACGCCTGTTTGAGTATATCCCTTTATTTGCACTTCCATGTCTAGTTCCGTTTCCTTCGACCTGAATCGAGTGATATTGACGTTATTAATATTGAAACGGTGTTTATGCAGCTCTGTTTGACAATCCGATTATTGGAGAAATACGATACCACTCGGTGCAAGTAATTGGGTCCAGTGAAGTTTTTACGTTCGCCCTGTACTGTATTTATTTTTCGTATCTTGATGTCCCAGATAACGTTGAGTTGGACCAAAGAACAAAGTTAGCTCTGTGAATAAAGTGATGAATTTCTGGTCTATTGTCCGCGAAGGCGTTGAATTTGTACACATTATTTAGCCTCAACATTTCCTCTCAGACACGCAGGCAGACCGCTGATTCTCTCTCTCTCTCTCTCTCTCTCTCTCTCTCTCTCACGTACTAACATATACGCTCACACTGTCTCTCTCTCTCTCTCTCTCTCTCTCTCTCTCTCTCTCTCTCTCTCTCTGTATATATATACATATATATACTGTATATATATATATATATATATATATATATATATATATATATATATATATATATATATGTATATATATATTTATATGTATAAATTCTCTCACACTCTCATTTACTGTACCTAATATCTCTCTCTCTCTCTCTCTCTCTCTCTCTCTCTCTCTCTCTCTCTCTCTCTCTCTCTCTCTCTCTCTCACGTTTCAGACGTACAGACGTCAGCTTAAACATCCTCGTGTGTTTGATTGACCAATCGATTATCCTTAGGTAAAGATAATTACCGATGAGTGTCAATATTTCTTTCTCTTTGCTCGACGTTCGAAGTTCAGGAGAGTGATAATGGAAAAAGTTTTATTCCGCTCATTGTCATTCATGTCATGTGAAGCATTTACAGATTTAATTAGAAAATTTAGCTGGTTCTTTTCTTGGGTGGTTATGACTAAGACCTTCTGTCGTTCGGTTCGATAGACGGAGATTGTTTTATTGCTCTGTGGATTGTAACGTCGTTGATGTGGGGAGAAGTGAGAGGAAATGCTCTGTATTATATTCAATTACATCCATTTAAGTATGAGAGAGAGAGAGAGAGAGAGAGAGAGAGAGAGAGAGAGAGAGAATTGTGATTTGATCTTGGATATTGCCGCAAGGAAGAAAAGGAGAGGAATACGAAAAAAAGAGAGGAGAAAATGTATAGATAGATAGATAAATAGATAGATGAAAAGAGCCGGAGATAATGTTAGAAATGGAAACATGGAGAGGAAATCCACAGAGAGAGAGAGAGAGAGAGAGAGAGAGAGAGAGAGAGAGAGAGAGAGAGAGATCACTGTGATAAACTTAGTTGGAAAGAGCACCTTGCAATGATATTAATAATGTTTATAATGATGATTGTTATCATTACCTCGGTTCACTGAACTTCGTCTGATGACAATCGGCTCGTCCCGAATTATGCCAACTCACGGGATGCGGGAGGCTTTGCAGTGACGTCACCTTAGGCAGGTGAGCTGAACTTGATGTATCGACGCTCTTTCATTATTCTTTTGTTCTTTCGCCCTGTTTTTTGTTTAGTCCTTCTTTGAGTTCTTAGTTTTTACTGATTTATTTTTAATTCAATATATTTCATATATCACTTCCATTATTTTTTTTATTTGCAAAGTTCAATACTCATACTAACCAGTAGACTCGAAGAGGGAAAGTTCAGTACCAATCACGCGTAGCTGTTTATCAATTAGCAAGGTACTTGGAGCACACGGTAACAATGGTGACATAGCTTTGGTATCACTACACAGCATTGATTCTGAAATTTAACAAGACGGCAAATGGTGATTGGTCTCAGAAAGAGACAGACTTTTCCAAGGTATAATTAAGAAGCCACTTTTGAAACAATACAGCTCGGACAAAACTTGGCTCACAAGGCAAAATAAGTACCATTGTGACAGAGTTTAAGAATCACTAGACAGAGATGATTTTCAACATTAGCAAGACGAAAGCTGACAGTCAGCTCTCCAGTTTGGAAATTTTCGGTGATGATTGAATTTGCACTAACACCAGCGTTGCGGTAGGATTAACACAAAGGCGAACTGGTAAATGCTCACCTGAATCACCATTTGAGAATACTTTGCAACCGTTCAGCAAATTCTCCTTGTCAGAATTCATCGAGCTTAGGTAAATGTAGCCTCATTGCAATCGTGCTTACCAAATGGTGAAAAAATGAGTGATTCATTTTGGGCGTCAAATATTCATGAAGAGATATTGACATTGGCAAGCACGCACATTTACCTGTCTCATCCCTCAATGCAACAATATCAGTTTCTCTAACATTCACAAGAGATAAAATAGCAAATAAGTTTCTCGGGAACTTTGGTGAGTTCTTTTCAGCGTTCAAAATGCTTTCGCCCATTTCCAGAATAAGCGCAGTTTATTATACCTCGTTGGCATCAACATGACTGCTACGGTAAATAATCGGGAAGGCGACAGGGTAAGCGATGTCATTTTCCATAGTCAACACAAACCTTTTATGAAGCAAAGTCCGTGAAGTTAAGACAACCGGAAGCTATTTTGTAAGTCACTATGCACTTAAAAGAAATTAAATCCGCAATTTTCCAAAAAACTGAATGGAAGCAGAGCCCTGGAAGTACCCATGATCTTCTCCTCATCCCTTTCAACGATCATAAACAGGATGACATGCCAATGGTCTTAGGGTTTGTTATTCTGAGATTGTTCCCCATACTATTCTCAGCTTGATTCCTTTATCATCAGTTGTAGCAAAGATTGATAACTTAATAGCTGATACATTAGAGTATTCTTTTGGTAAATTTTATCGTTATTACTTTACCTTTTCACGCTTTACGACCTCAGAGTACCTCATCTTCTGACTAATATATTTTTATAATTTTTACTGAGAATATACACGAACAGGTGTGAAAGAAGAAATGAGAATAGAAAGTGATTGGATGCTGAAAGCAAACAAAGATGATGTAGACGAGATAACTTTAGGTAGTTTCCCATACTCATTCCCTTCATCAGTAAGTAAGGATGTTGCCAGTATGGTTTGTCTAATAGAACGAAACGGAGGCAGTCTTGAGCAAAGGCTTCTGACGAACAGAACCCGAGCCACTCGCTACTTAGCGGAGCGAGTTGGAGAGACAAAGACCCTCGCGTGTTCAAATCTGTTAATGTTGAAGATGGAGTTATTACGTCATCGTTCCATGCTACAGAGTGTCAGGAAACATTCCTTTGTTAATGCAGATATCACTTGAGTCTTTAATAGGCATTGACAGCCGGACTAATGATCTTTGTTAAAAGGGATTGCATACCGCGGAGACGGAAGCGACGTCATTAATGCTGCCGAGGAAGCTGGGTGTCGGTTACGTGTTTTCCCTTGTAGGTGTGTTAGGTTCGTTCGTATGTTTGTTTGCTTGCTTGGATGGCTGGTTGTTCTTTCACCAAGTATCACGGAGTAATCGATGGATTGGCATGAAATTTGGTGGAGGGGTAGGGTATGGGCCAAGGAAGTGTTGGTTGGATTTTGAGATGGATCTGGATTGGCACACAGATCCAGGATCATTTTTTCATTTTTTTTAACATTGCAAGATGATGCGTTTTTATTTTGGTTTATTTAAGTGAAATTCAGAGAGCTTTATGGAAACATTAATTAATTCAAGCGTGTGATGAAAATTGAAACATGTTCGCATTTAATGCGGATCCGGGTTATTAAGCGGATCGGCTGTTTAAAAAATTCCTCTTGATATATTTGTAAACAGCATCAATATTTCCTTGTCCGAACCCATCCATTTTTCATCGTTTTATTGCTCTTGCTAATGGACAGGGGCAGTTTTTCTCTTTTATTAAATCTTTTAATGGTCGATTTTGTGTGTTGGTTTTTGGTCGATGAATAATTTGTAAACTGTTGACTTTGTAATTATCGTCGTCAGAAATTACTGCTCGAATTTTAGATAACCTCGTTTCTCTGTTCACGTACCAATTAAGAACCATTTAGGTTCTCATCTAGCTAGCAAGGAATTAAGGCAATTCACTAGTTACATAATCAAAATAAAACATTAATGTAATTCACTAATTACATAATCAAAATGAAACCAGTGATCATTATACGCAGAATTTTGATAGATTCATCACAATAGATAACATATATACAAATAGAGTTAGAAGGTTTCCAAGCTAAAATTATGATTCATTTAGTTCTATGCTTTAATCTTAATAATGTAATTTACAGTATCTTTGCAAACTTGTGATTCACACACATGCGTACGCTTACACACACAAACACACCCACATACAAACATACATATATATATTTATATATATATATATATATATATATATATATATATATATATATATATATATATATATATATATATATATATATATATATATATAATATATATTTGAGGGTGTGTTTGTGTGTAAGTGTATATATGTAGGTCAACAATTTTACCGGGATTATTAACGACGGTTTGATTCTCTCTGAATTCCTACCTATAAAAATTCGGAGCGGTTTAATTTTTCCCCCTTACCAGTGAATCTCCTTGCGGAATCTTTGAGACGGAAATTGTCCTACCCATGAATGTCTGATACGCGACCTATATAAAATGCAGAGTTGAACTTTTAATGGAATACGGTTCTGGCTGGTGACTAATTACCAAGGAGGAGCATATAAGTATGTAGAGACACGTATGCATGCTTCTTTAAGAGTAAGAGATATAACTTTCCAAAATTTAGTATTGTTAAGCAATAATCATCACTGATTGATTATACCTCTCTCTCTCTCTCTCTCTCTCTCTCTCTCTCTCTCTCTCTCTCTCTCTCTCTCTCTCTCTCTCTCTCTCTTCTTCGTCTTCTTCTTCTTCTTCTCTAAGATTTAGTACTGTTGAGAAATAATCACAGCTTGGTTATACTCTCTCTCTCTCTCTCTCTCTCTCTCTCTCTCTCTCTCTCTCTCTCTCTCTCTCTCTCTCTCTTCTTCTTCTTCTTCTTCTTCTTCTTTTTCAAGATTTAGTATTGTTGAGAAATAATCACAGCTTGATCATACTCTCTCTCTCTCTCTCTCTCTCTCTCTCTCTCTCTCTCTCTCTTCTTCTCTTCTTCTTCTTCTTCTTCTTCTTCTTCTTCTTCAGTCCTCTGAGTCTCTCTCCACCTGTCAGTTCCCCCATCATCTCCATATTCTCTCCACCGAGCTCTCGATCGTACACCACACCGCATGAGATCAATCAGCGCCCTTAATGAGGAGTAATGAGTGCCTGGGAGTGTTCACCGGTGACATTTGGGGGGCGTTGCAATCTTGCAAGATGCATTCGCAGGTGCAACGAAGGCAATGAAGATCGCGCCAGCAACGCCAGGAACCGTCGGCGTTGAAAAAACAAACTGGCGTGATTGCTTCCAGTCCATGCACGGAGAGAGAGAGAGAGAGAGAGAGAGAGAGAGAGAGAGAGAGAGAGAGAGAGAGAGAGAGAGAGAGAGAGAGAGAATTGCGTCTTTCGACATTATTCTTATTAAGCGCTAAAATGTTTTAATCTATTTATACCCATGTATCTATACACATAATATGTGTATATATATATATATACACACAATGTGTATATATGTGTGTGTATATATATATATATATATATATATATATATATATATATATATATATATTCGCAAATATTAAGCCTCAATTATGGTTTAATTTATTGTCGTTTAATATCTATTTCGCTATACCTCGTGAGTAACATACACCAATGAGAATTCTAATTGATAAGTGGTTCATCACCAGAGGGATTCGAACTGGTGCCTTGTACAGTAAATTTTGACCACTGAGCCATTAACTGAGGTATAAGTTGATATCGGATGTGCTGTACTAACCGGTCGAATTCAGGTTGATGTTGTTGCTGAACCAAGAATCGATTCGAATCCCTCTGGTGACGGAGCACATATCTATTATAATTCCCCTTCGGTGTAAATTATTCCCGAGGTATAGTGAACTGGATATTAAACGATATTAAATTAAACGATATTTATGGCTTAATATTTGGTAATACAAAAAATGTCACTGTGGATCAGATATTATATATATATATATATATATATATATATATATATATATATATATATATATATATATATATATTGCAGTTGCTCTCAGGTTCCAACTTCTTTTAGACTTGTGTGGCCCAGTGGATAACGCCCTTGCTTTCCACCTGAGAGACCTGGGTTCGATCCCGACGTGAGTCAGAAATTTATTTCTGTTCCACACGTGATTGTGTGTTGATGATTTCTATATATATATATATATATATATATATATATATATATATATATATATATATATATATATATATATATGTATATATATATGTAGAATCTACTGGTCACTTTTACCAGACACATATGTAATTCTAATAGCCACAATGCCCCCTTAACTTCTCGAATTCTTCGCACTTTTTTGGATATGCTTGTAACTACGAAGCCGTGACATCCAAACACAAGAAATCGAAGAGACTTGTGATTTGCCGGTCGCGGGAGACGAACCCGGGTCACCTTAACCACAAGGAGGTCACGTTGCCGACCTGACCACGAGAAGGATAAAAGTCTATTACCTGTCGTACATATATATACCTGTCGTTTTCAGATATATTTATTAGAGCTGGAATAGACCCATCTCACCATCGTAGCCAAGTGGGCAATCGTTTTTATATGTATATACATACATATATATTAATATGAATATCATTATATAAATATAGAAATATATATATATATATATATATATATATATATATATATATATATATATATACAGTATATATATTATGTGTATGTGTATGTATGAGCGTATGTGTGCGTGCGTGTGTGGGTGCATTTGTGCCTCGGCACTCGTTTGCTAATCAATATTTCACTGTTTGTTCTCGGCCTCCTCTATTGCCCGTCAGGCCACCCAGCTGTAAATGGTACTAATTAGGCCTTCAGTACCAACGCCTACTGGACTCAAGAATAAGGACAGTTGCCTAGCAGTCCTATCTAGAGAGACTTACTAAGAAACCGGAAGGCTATATGTAACTTCTTACGCCACCCCTTACGAAGGAGGAGAGAGAGAGAGAGAGAGAGAGAGAGAGAGAGAGAGAGAGAGAGAGAGAGAGAGAGAGAGAGAGAGAGAGACTTTTGGTGTTAGGTAGTTTG
>NC_089752.1:29886383-29911383 GCF_040412425.1 Macrobrachium rosenbergii
TTATTCGCCGAGTCCTGTTTCTAGTCGAAATTTTATGGGCTATACATTTAGTTATAATATTTCACTAATAATATGTTTGGTTTTACAACTGTCATCAATTTTAAATTCTTTATCTCCCTGACATACAATTTTCATAATTATGCTCTGGGTTCCTCCTGTTTTATCTAAACGCCTTTCAGGATTCGTCGTCATTAGAATTATCTGAGTATATGATTCAAAGTTTGAAGTACTGGAGATGTTGCCGGTGTTTGAAATTAGTCCAGGATTCATAAAAAAAAACTGGTTTAGGATTAAGTAGGACTCGGGAAATCTTGTTTTTTTTTCGCCAGATTTTGGTTTAGGAAATTTGTTAACTTATGATGTTGTTGGTTTTAGAAAGTCTGTTATTCTGTGATACTTTAACATTTCGCTGTCTGAGGTTTTGGGAAGTTTCTTCTAATATTGTGCTTTCAAGATGTTTGATGTGACACTTTTGCATTTAGGACGTTTGTGATTGTGTGATACTTTTCATTTTTTTTTTACTAATTTTTTTACTTTGTTATGTATTGTGTTTAGAGGCAATGGTCCTGTTGGCTGAGACGGCAGGTCATAAGGTGGCCTTACACGTTCAAAAAAAGCGTCAAAATTTTGCATCAAAATTTTGACGTGTAAAACTTTGATACAAAATTTTGATGCATAATTGCCCACACACGTTTAGGCGTTTTTCCCATCAAAATTCAGTATCGTCAAAATCTTCGACATGGATGCATCGAATCTTTTTTTGACATCAAAACGTCCTACACACACTCAAATTTTGCATCAAAATTTTGATGCGAAATTTTGACGCTTTTTTTGAACGTGTATGGGCCCCTTTAGTATCAGATCAGTCAAATGGTCTATTTGCCCACTTTTTCTTGTTTATTTTATTTGTAATCCATATTTGTTTTTTAATTACACTTTCCTTCCGTTGACTGTTTTTCTGCATTATCACATAGTCCGTAAAAGTCTGCCTTGGAAATAATTGTGATCTTGCCATTGACTATAATAATCATAATAGCAAGGAAATTCACACGGATTTAAAAGTAAATATGTATTAAAAAATACATACAGCGAGAGCTTTCGAGAACCTGCTCAGTTCTACATTTCAGTCTGAGTTAATACTCATAATAATAATAACTCGTAGTGAATATTCGCCTTAATGGTATGAAACTTGGTTTTAGATTAATGATGCTTTTCTCGAGCTGACAGATGATGAGTTGATTTCTCATTATGATACACTGTAGAGAAGATTTGCGAAAGCGTACCAAGAACGACACTGTACTTCTCACCAAGAACAACTGTCATACACACAAAGAGAATAATAACAGTCAAATAGTAATCTTCACAATACACATCTACCTTTAATCCGATTTCTTATATATCTTAATCTATCAATAAGTGATCTTCCAATCCATTGTCTACTGCAGGATAAACTGCAAAGAACGATCTACTCAAAAACAGAACCTTACTCGCTAGAAATGACTTTGTTCTTTGTTCACCTGCGGATGGCATAACTTGTCTGCCTGTTCTTGCGTGTGATCTGTAACTGGTTAGCTTTGTTGAATCGACTTCTTTTTTTCTTTGTCCAATAATGTCTTTTTTTGGTGGCCATCAACGTCGTTCTCTCTCTCTCTCTCTCTCTCTCTCTCTCTCTCTCTCTCTCTCTCTCTCTCTCTCTCTCTCTCGTTTCAATCTATTCCTTATTTATTTCGTCTTAAAATTTTTCATGTTACGGAATTTATCATAAGAATTTTGTTTCCCTGTCTGGTGTGAGAATGATGAGATAATAACATTAACAGCGTACTGAAACAGAAGGCAGACTTAAAATAGAGCGTTTTTTTATTTTTATTTGAATTAGATGTCTGTTTAGTTTTCCTTTTTTGATCAGTAACCAAGCCAGATTTTGACAGCCATGCCTGTCTCGATCTCTTCACTTTGAATAATATTCTCCAACTTTTACTTCGTTTTTTTTATTCTTTCGTGGAGTAACATCACGCATGCGCTGTAGGATGTCCGGTTCCAGTGAGTTGCAGGGTAGAACATACCCGTTATTAAAAAAAGAAATTATCTCGGTATCGCTACTTAATAATCATAATTGCCGGATAAATTTTATTTAAGCTGTGAAATTTTTTCACGTATTCCATTTCTGAGTGACGCAGGGGTATTGAGATATAAAGCAAATGTCTTATATCCTGTCTGTCGCTGCGCAGTTGCTCAGATATTATGCAAGAACTTCGTGCTGCCTTGTTCTTCGTAGCGTTCGGGTACTACGATATTAATCGGTGGCTTCTTGCTGTTTTGGTTCTTCTAAACGCGCAGGGAGACATGAATATTGCAAATGGTTCAAGTTGGTCTGCTCCTTGGAGTGTAGGGATGATGTGAAATTACATAATGCTTCATGATGTCTTGCTTTCCCCATTGCAGGCTCGTTAGGGTATTCCAAGTACTGCCAGACTATTGCCTTATTTTATGGGTAGATTTACTATTACCGTTACTCAATAATTCATATTGAGCTTAAATGCAATTACCCCAAAAGGCCTTGAACTTGTCTAGCAAACTTCGAAGGAACATAACCACCCAATGTTAAATACAGGAGAGAACAGAGGAAACTATTAAAACAATACATATCATTAGTAGCAAATAATAATGTGAGGTCGCCAGTCGCAACAAATAAGTAAAATGTAAAGAACAGCAAAACAGAGAAGGAAAAATAAGCGTGGCCGTTAAAAAAAAAAAAAAATAACCTAAACCCAAGACTACGGAAAACCACGCGACAAAAGCTGTGGCAGGCTACGGCACCGTCAAAATTTTAACCATGAATTACTGATCACCACCGAATGTGGCACCGAGATGACCCAGCTGCCAGAAAATGCGATACTCACATTCTAGTCACTTTGCAGAAGACGATGATACTTGAAAATTTGCTTTTGCTAGAGGCAGTCATGATTTTCGTCTGATATTTGGCCTTTCTTATGGTTAGAAACAAGTCCAGAAGACTCACTAACATTCACGCAAAAAGGAACACCAGTGTATGGTACGAAACCAATCAGTCTGAACATATAAAGCGAGATGCAAAACTGACGGCCGTTATGGAGCGAATGTCGAATTAAGAAGCAGACATTTTTCGCACCGTAACCGGACATTCGGATTCAACAGGCTTAGCCCAGCTTCCGGATTGCAGTCAGAGGTCGAATGGAAGAAAACGGTGGTGGATAATTGAAGGACGAGAGTCACATATGCCGAGGAGAAGGAAGACTAAATTGAGGTTTTCTTTTTTTTTCATCATTTGGAGAATTGGACGTCGGGCTAATAACTCCTCTTTGGTGTTGAAAAGGTAAAATTGAAGGCACAATTGAAGGTAATTGATAGATCGGAGCTCACGTAGGGAGGAAGCGAGGGATGTAATGTCTCTTTGCAATCGTTCCTCCTCGTTTTCTCTATTTTCTCACATGGCTGTCTGCCACGTTAATGATTCCCTTTTGGGGTAAAAGCGTATGATTTCGGATGACTTCTGCCGCCGGACTTTGCACGTCCAGGTGGCCTAATGACTATGATTTTTCAAGTAAAGGGCCGAGAGATATGAGTGATGAGCGAAGCGCCTTCTTCTCCCTTGGTCTTACCTGAACTTTTGGGCACCGCCAGAGAGAGAGAGAGAGAGAGAGAGAGAGAGAGAGAGAGAGAGAGAGAGAGAGAGAGAGAGAGAGAAGCAGGATGGATGAAGGGAGAGGCGAGGTTTCATGGCGCTGCCCGCTAATTACAGGTAAGCAACCGCTCTACCAGGAACACGTGCTCAGGTAGGTCCCGACAAACACGTAAGGACGCCGTGCGGTAGGCATTCCTGATGAGTAGCCGTGTCTGATTATCTGTTTCGTTTTTTGAAAGGTTTTTTCTGCCTTGTCAGTCGTTTGGTTGGAAGGTATACTGTATTTGTTAATCATATTATTCAAAGTGTACAGAACTGATGTGACATTTGATTTGTCTAGGAGTAGCTTACTAAAAAATAATGTCCGAATATGAAATAAGTTTGGGCAGGATGAAAATTTAAATAAATTAAAATAGCAAATAAATCTACGAACTGGTACATACGAGTGCATACGTAAACAATAGGCGAGTTATAAGTTAAATAGAGCAAGTTTACGTTGACTCGTAGCTTCCCTTAAATCTTTGTTAAGCATACGGGTACTTACTTTTCTTATCGTGATGATTCTGATTGATTCTAATTCTGTTGACAACTTTTTTTCAAGTTGGGTGAAAGTGTTTAAAGCATCTGTATTAAATTCGTAAGCTGATTTCTAAAATATATTGTATTTTTTGTATAAGGTCCACAATTATATGTCAGTGGTAAAATGTGAGACTATAAAAATGTGTAAAAAGCTTTTTATACATTTTTATATTATTGCGGACCGTATACAAAATTACTCCTGTTCTCGGCATTGAGAGTTCTGCACATATATTGCTTTATTATACACAGTAAAGTACAGTAAATGAATAATCACAGAACAGGCTAAAACTTGTTCTAATCCATGAGGGATTATCTTACATATATTCTGGTATATGTCTACTTATGCACAATTATAGGCAACAAACGCCAGCATGTCTGTGTCTGTTGTCTATATATTTGTCGACTTATGTACATGTGTATGTATCACACTGTACTACAAGGAAAAATGAAACGCTGAGGAAATCGTGTGACGGTGTGATTACAATCTTGTGTCTGTATATGATGCATATTTTATGCTGGTGCACGTGGACATGCATATAATAAATTATGCTTATATATATATATATATATATATATATATATATATATATATATATATATATATATATATATATATATATCTATATATATATATATATATATATATATATATATATATATATATATATATATATATATATATATATAGGGGAAGAACGTTGTGGTTCTAGAAAATTAGGGTTCGGAAGTGAAATGAAAAGGCCGTACGTTGCATACATGGTCTTAGATAAAACTTATGATAGAAGTGATAGATAGGGACGTGTAGAGGGTTAAGGATGTATTGTGTTCAAGATAAGTGGATGAGATAGATTAAAGTTTTCTATTAAGGAAGCAAAGCGTATGTGTAGATGTTTGTGTGTGTGCGTGTGTGTACGTAAACCCAGGCGTGTGTTTACCAATATCATTATTGCATCATGCAAATAAGTTTAGCAGGAAACTGGAATACAAACGGTATGACAAAAATTGCACTGAAGAAATTTTCACTAAAAAGTTTGAGCAGATATTCACATTATGCCTGAATCTTATTATGTAATGCTTAGTTTGGCCAGTAATTAATTTGGTGGTCACCTTTAAATACAAAACATAAACATGTCTGCTATACTGTTCAGCAGTATTTGTGTGGTCAGTACCTGGGAGGGTGATCATCCACGTTGCTCTAGTGATCATTGCCGTAACTTGCGACAAACTTACGGGATATTAAAAGGCAGTAATGGGTTGCAGTGAGACCCCAAAAGCAGCAGTGTAAAGGATCGTTAAACCAGAGATTGTGTTACCAGTAGTTTTGTTTTTTTTACAGTTAAACCGGTGATAACTGGGAAGAAAAGCTCAAGGTCATTGACAGACCAAAACGTTTTTAGAGTTACTTGGTAGATTCATATTAAGTTAAGCAGAAAAATTTTTTATCAGTGTTACGCTATAAATAAATGTACTGATAAACCGTGCGTATTGCAACTCCTAACTTCACGTAGTGATTGTACATGTTTGACTATTGGTCTTCAATAGTTAGTTTTTTTATTAGATTAAGAATATTAATGTTGAACAGAAAGTGTTGAGCGAGGTTCTTATATAGTTTTCAGTTTAACCGTGAAATATTTTATGCAGTCGATAAACGTTACGATTTGCCTTTATGTTGGAACAGAAGAGGAGTGTCCATAGAAGCAAGTGTTGGAATGCTGAATTCACGTTTTATGTAAATGAAACGAAGAGGTTAAAGCTGTTACGATGACTTGTTTGTACAGTGTGTTTGGATTACGATGGGTTCATTGTGAGAAATGCAAAAGTACTCTGAAAATAAGTTGAAAATGCTAGCATAGGTGAAATGACGATTGTGCAAGTCTTCAGAATGTTAGGTCCCTTGAGAGGTTTAAGAAAGAGTAGTGACAAGAGCGTATTATTTTGAAGAGTTGGGAGGAAGGAATTGAGGGATACGTAGAAAGTGATGGTTTTATGATCCGGAAGATATGTTGGAAAGGAGGGCCTTAATGTAGATATGTATGTATGTATGTGTATGTATATATATATATATATATATATATATATATATATATATATATATATATATATATATATATATATATATTTATTTATTTATATATGTATGTACGCACACATACACACGCGCTCATACACATACACGCACACACACACATACATACATACACATATATATATATATATATATATATATATATATATATATATATATATATATATATATATATAAATTTCATATCATTCATCTCATTTTCCTTCAGTAAATCGCTTGGTAGCTGGCGCATGATGGTCAAGGTCGCCTTTTTCGAAGACAATTTCAGCGGCCATTGTGGGAAAATGACCATTTTAATGGGCATAAAATACTTCTGATTTACGGCGTGATTCTATATTTCTTTATACACTTTGTTTTTAGACTTAGGATCTCAGTGTCACCTATTTCCGTTCATTCCAGGTTCCTAAGGCCGGTTGCAAGTTTCAGTAAAGCTTGGCTTTGGGCGAGGCACTATTACTTGGCTTTGTATTTACTCTACAGGGTGGAAACACTTGGGACTGTCTAACGCAACAGCGCTTGGTTTTTCTTTTTCTGTTAAAGAAAACTATTGTTCCGGCTTTGTCTTTCCGTCCGCACTTTTTCTGTCCGCCCCAGATCTTAAAAACTACTGAGGCTAGAGGGCTGCAAATTGATATGTTGATCATCCACCTTCCAGTCATCAAACATACCAAATTGCAGCCCTCTAGCCTCAGTAGTTTTTATTTTATTTAAGGTTAAAGTAAGCTATAATCGTGCATCTAGCAACGATATAGGATAGGCCAACACTGGGCAGTGGTTAAGTTTCATGGGCCGCGGCTCATACAGCATTATACCGAGACCACCGAAAGATAGATCCATTTTCGGTGGCCTTGATTAAACGCTGTAGCGGCTGTACAGAAAAATCGATTGCGCCGAAGAAACTTCCGGTGATTTTTTACTTTTTTTTTTTATTTCTACAAGTCAAGAAAGTTTTTTTTACAGAAGAATTGTGCACAATTTGCGTTGATTGCAGTATTGTGTATTGCCGCCATATTGCATTATATTGATATTTTCAACTACATCTATATCTTGTTGTTCTCTCTCTCTCTCTCTCTCTCTCTCTCTCTCTCTCTCTCTCTCTCTCTATATATATATATATATATATATATATATATATATATATATATATATATATATATATATATATATATATATATATATATATATATATATATATATATATATAATTTACATATGTTGTATATAGTAGCGAATGGTTTAGGAACTACAGAGGAATATGTATATTTCAAATTAAAAAAACTGTTGAAGCAGGCTATCTCGAGTTAAATGCTTCAAACAGTTTTTTTAAATTTGGAAATATACGTATTCTTCTGTAGTTCCTGAACCATTCGCTACTATATACAGTATATATATATATATATATATATATATATATATATATATATATATATATATATATATATTACTAACTCATTTAAATCTTCCAGAATAAAAATGTTTTCCAACTAAGACCAATTGACTGAATGACGTAATGGTATAAATGAACTCCACGACAGCTTACAACCGCTGACGCCGATTATTTTAGGGGGTGGGAATTGGTGATTGGCATTAATATTAACCAATCGGAGTCTTATAATTAGCTTTGTTTGCAGTTAATTCTCTTGCTGCGACTATCGATTGATTTACATCGCACTTAAACGAACGACTATCAGGGTGGCTTAACCGGCAATTAGTTTGTGTATCGAGCCCGAGAACAGAGAAATACATTCATGGTGGTATTTTTTACCTTTTTTAAGGTTTTTTTATTATTTGTTAAATATTTATGCCCTACTGCATTAGCAAAATGCAATGATTTCACGTAGGTTGCAGTAGAACCATGGTACAGTATACTTAATTACTGAAGTGGTGATTGGTCGTTATCACTTTATATCTCCGTTGTATTAATATTAGATTATTGTAAATATCAGGTTATAAACTTGATAGTGGCACTCTAAGACAATCGATTTTCAGGCATGTCAAATACTGTGAACTGAAACCAGTCATCCTCTTAATTGCACAATTCAGTGAATGCCGGACTTTTACATTCGCTGTCTGCTTCTGTCTTCCCCCGACACTATTCCATCCTTAAGAGATTGGTTTGTCCCTTCCAGAAGACTTAAACCCCGCTCTCTTTCTCCTGTTCTTCATCATTCTTTTATTAGGTCTGGGCAAGATAAGGACACATGGCTGCCTCTTCTGTTGATTTCTGCTTTTAAATTAAACTGTGAATTACATGACGATTATTCTTTTCCACTTGTCAGATGCTATGACCTGTTGCTTGTCAGTTTTCAGCGAGCAAGTTGACAGACAGACGACACTTTGGAGTGATTCTTTGACTGCCATTTGGTCGGACAAGTTAAGGATACCGGGTTGCTGTCCTGTCGAAATCTGCTTTTAAAAAGAATACCGTGAATTACATTACGGTTGATATATCTTTCTTGTCTACTATTATGATGACCTGCTGTCTTGTCAATTCTCAGCCGGCGATTTGACAGACGGACTATACCGCGCACTGATTCCTTGACTGACAGCCACGAGAAGCGCTTCTTGAAGAAATGACTGAGCATAGAACTGAAGAAATCCACGGCAAGGTCTGTTGTGATATCTCTCTTATACGTCGAGCCTGGGGAAGGTCCCATTGAAATCTGATTTAAACTATAAAGTACATTGCAACTACTATTACTCTTTCATTCATGTCAAACGCTGTGATGATCTACTGCCCTGTCAGTTCTCAGCGAACAAAGTGACTGGCAGATAATGCCGCGGATTGATTTCTTGACTGACAGGCACGAAAAACACTTATTGACTGAGTATGGAATTGAGGAAGTCCAGGACTGTGTTTGTTTCCACATCTCTCGAGTGAATAATTGATATAATGGAAGGCAGTCTGGGTTGCCAGATTTATATTGTTTTTTATCGTTATTAGTGGCGAAGTTGTTATTTTTATTGTTATTGTTATTAATATAACTCATGATACGTTGTAAGTGGTATTCTTGTTTATACTGATAATACTTCAATTCCACTACGCTGCTCTACCAATGCCGTGTACATCGTCTTTATTGAAGTTACTAATATTATTATAGGCAACAACTGGTCTTTATGTTTGTTTTTCGTATTTCTAATGTTACTGCTCATGTTATTGAATTGAAGGTATCTAACTGATAAGAGTAATCGTGAAATATATATTACCTTCATTCCTTCATAATAACACTGACGACTTCCTCCACCAGATTACACGACAGCAAAGCAAAGTTGTGTCCCAGCAAGAAAAAGGCGAGAGAACAAACAGCTGCTGGAAATGACAACAGATGCTTAATGAAGCGTTCCCTGGGGTTCCAGTCTCCACCCTCCCATATCCCTCTCTATCTCACCCTCTCTTCTCCCTACCTCCTCCTCCTCCTCCTCCTCCTCCCCCCTGACCATGGAGCATGAATTTGCCTTTTGATAATCTGCCTTCGGCTGTGCGTGGAGACCCCGACAGGCGGTGTGCGATACGGATCCTGGACAATGACTGGAAGGAGAGTTGCTCGCTGCTTATTCCAGGATCCGGAGGCTGGTACTCTCGGTGACTTATGGCCTTGAAATAGCGAAATGGAATTTTATGCTCTTCTTATTTTTCTTCTTCTTGATTCTTCACTGATTACATCAGCCTTTTCATGAGGCAAGGAGTTGCATTTCTCTTATGCTTAGGATTGAGGAGCTAAATAGAATTTTTGGTCTTTTTCTTCTTGTTTCTGAAAAAACGATGATTCAAAAACCATGATTCAAAAAACGACGATCCAAATAATTCTGGTCTAATTACTGAACATTTTTATATTCGACATAATTATGCTTATCTTTTCATATCCTTAAAGGATGAAAGGTTAACATGATGTTGCTGTATAGGAGGAAGTCTGAATTAATTTTCTACTAGTATAATATTGTTATTTATGTCAGGTACTAGGCAGGAGACCAAATTCCTCTTGACAATGTCCCTCTGACGCCACGGTGCGTTTAAGATTCTGTTGATTTATCCTACATCCTATAGGAGCAACACTGTATAATTACTGTCGGCTTCAACTGAAGGAGGCTCTTCAGAGAAAGCTTATCTTAAAAAATGACGAGATGTCATTTCGTCTCAAAGCCAGTAAATCAAATCCTCAAAGAGTGAGTTCACAGGCCTAGCGAGACAATTTTCTGCTTGGGAAAAATGGACATTATTATCGTGATATGCTTGCAAATATATCGCTGTTAAATATTTTAAGTCAAATATTTTATATCGTTTTTAGATTTCGTATAAGCCTTCAAGTTCGTTGGTATTTTGGGGATGGATCACATATATGTGAACAAGAACACTGTACTTCATGCAGCGAAAGCTTGGCATCCGTTTTAGAGAGAGAGAGAGAGATGCTAAAAGTGAAAGTCAGTGTTGTACCAGACTTCACCTGTAGGTCATAAATATCTCATCTTGATTGCAAAGCCTCATAAATAATTTAAGGTGATTGCAGGCCCTCTGCACATGTATATCACACATCATCTCACCCTCATCACCACTAAAGTGTTGTGCAGCTCTCCTATGTAGTGGTCAGAACTTCAAAGTGATCCCGATGTTATAAGAAACGAGACCAATCCTGATTTGCATTATGATAATCAAACGATCACTTATTGCTGTATGAATAGGGGGTGGGGTGAAGAGAAGGAGGGTCCCGTCCATTCTCTTAGATTATAAGTTGTCTCATTTTTCTTTTTCGATTTTTTTTATCTTTATCGATGCTGATTTATTGCCTTGTTACAGAATAAAATAATTTGTAGTTTGTTTGAAAAATAAAATTAGAAAGGCTTTAAATAACACTGCTTTGCTTATGGATAAGACTAGCTGTTATATATATATATATATATATATATATATATATATATATATATATATATATATATATATATATATATATATATATATATATATATATATATATATATATATATATACTGTATGTATATATATAATGTACACAGTACATAACCACTGTTGTAAAGTCCTTATGTATTTCAGACATGGAAGCACAAATTAAAAAGACAATAGAAAGGGGACGATGGGTATGCCTGTCAGAAAAATAGAAACTTAGTGATGTAAAGGGGAACAAGAGATGGGTAAAAGTTATTAACGTAAATGTTAGCTTCGTTCTAAAACTGCAGAGGGAGGGTTTACTCTTCTCTCTCTCTCTCTCTCTCTCTCTCTCTCTCTCTCTCTCTCTCTCTCTTGCACGATATCTCTTTCTCAGCTAAGACTCACACCAGGTACTTATTACACTGCCCAGACAACTGAATTTTAAAGGAAACGTGCCCATGTCGTTTCTTCTTGTCCTGGGATCGAACTTGGTTCCTCCCAAGGCGAGAGCTGGAACATTTGCACTACAAGGCTGCCGAGAGAGAGAGAGAGAGAGAGAGAGAGAGAGAGAGAGAGAGAGTGAGTTGTAATTACGAATGTGATTATAATTAAACTGATTAGTATCACCGCAGCAGCAGAAAATACTTACCGAGAGACAGAGCGAGACTTATAATTACGCATGTGAACGTAATTGTACTGATCGGTATCTCCGCAGATACAAAATGAAAATAAAGGGGGAAAAAGTCATCTGTAATGACAGGGATGACTAGAATCTCTTGTGTAAGTGTTGGGTCACCTAATGGAAGGTTGATACTGTTCTTCCATGATATTTGTTCGTTATCACAAGCAGGTTCTGCGGCCCTACTGTTTCTCATTACAGAAGCCTCTCTCTCTCTCTCTCTCTCTCTCTCTCTCTCTCTCTCTCTCTCATTTGATTATTCTGGCTACTAGTGTTTCTTATTTTATAATTTAATATTCTTTTATCATTATTAATTATAATTCTGATTTTCTTCTACCTAGTCTTTTGTTATTTCCTAGTATTGGTTTCAATGTATCTTCATAATTATTGACTTATTTGTATGCAATACTCTCGAATAGAATTGGTGTAGTAATAGATGTTGGTGCTTGCAAGAGTATCGGAGGCTGTGGTACTATTTTGAAAAGCCATGTCACTTTGCCTAAGTTCACTTGACATACACACACACGCGCACACACATACCTATATATATATATATATATATATATATATATATATATATATATATATATATATATATATATATATATATATACAATATATATATATATATATATATATATATATATATATATATATTATTTGCTTAATTTTCTATTTGCCTTCTGTGGTATCTCTCTGAATTGTTTTCCACTCTTTTCACAGATAACTCTTCAATATCATGAAAGTTTGCCTAGCAAGTAAAACGTCAATTTTTGGTTTTATTTATATGAATTGGAACAATTTTATCATAATAATAATAATAATGATAATAATAATAATAATAATAAAACTCATGTTTCATGTGAAAGCGCTGTATCATGCTAAATATTCTTGAGGGCAATAAAGTCTGTTGATTATCTTTGTATGACAATATTTTCACCTTTCCATTGTCTGTTTCTAAAGATAAGTGTCGGAGTTGCCCATTTCCGAAAGCGATTCCACTTAACAGAGAATCTTTATATCTGGTCATTAGTAGCAGAGATCACTATTTTGCATAACCTAACAACAGGATTTCTCGGGTGATCCTTGATATTTCTTAGTACCTCGCTACATCCGTTACGGTCTCCTCCAGGAGCAAGAGTCCGTGCTGGCATAAGGCCAGTTTATTCTTCGCACATGCAAACATATACAAGCTACATCCATCCAACAGCAAAACACAGGGACTGGAGTCGTTGTTCTGAGCGCCTCCGATGACAGGATTTCTGTAGGAAATTGTCGGATGGACAAGAGAAGTAGAGGTGATGAGAATAGTGAGAGGAGGAGGAGGAGGAGGAGGATTTTGAAGCGGGAGGGGAGGAGCAAGAGAAGGATGAAGAGGGAAGGAAAAAGAGGAAGGAAAGTAGGGAAGGAAGAAGAGGGGAGGAGGATGCTTGCGCGGGTTCCCTTCATGCTACTGGATACTGCTACCGTATCTTATTCTCTTGGTACTGCTTCTGTTTGTGGTACTGCTACATTTACTGCTAATTCTTCTCCTGTTATTGCTACTGCTACTTCGGCCACCGCCACTCCTCACGTCCCATACACGTCGTCGCTACGAGAGTTAGTAAACAAACTGCTAATTAAATGAAGCGCCTTCTGGCTTATGATTGGCGAACGCGGAACGTTCGACCAATCACTGTCCGCAAAACCATAAGAGCTTCTGTTTCTTATTTTTTTTCCTTACCAGATGCCAAAAAGGGCTTCCTCCTCCTCCTCCTTGATGGTTTTGCAGGGCAGGAAGGAGATGCCAGTTTTTGTGTCCTGGCTTACCCCAAGAGCTTTCTTTCCTCGCCTGCGTGTATCCTCTCTGTCGTCCGTGCCCTCTCCTACCCCGACCCCGGGCTGCGATGCTAATGACCAACCCGGTATCCTGGCTGACGCTCCAATTGCCCTGATTAACGCTCACGAAAATGCTCCCTAAAAGTGGCAATTTCGTTGGACGCCGAGCGTCGATTCGTATGTAAATTGCCGTCAGGGTTTAATGGCTAATTGGACATGATTGATACTTCATGCCCGGCTGTTCAAAGATTGATATCAAATAACGCGCCTTCACAGACTTCAGACCTTTTTATTTGCCTTTTTCAAGCCCTTTTTTCTCCTTCTTCTTCTTTGCGTTTTTTCTTTTTTTGTTCGGGTCCCACACCTCTTATCCGCCTCCTCCTCTTGTTCGCATCTTTCCGCTGCTCCAGCTAAACTCTCTCTGATTACAGGGGAGATAAATCACGCATTATCATTACTGCCCGAGTCTTATGAGTTGTGGTACGTATCATTAGAGCTACCGAGGCTATTTTTTTTTTTTTTGACTTTTTCTTCAGGTAATTTCTCTAGGCGAAGGACGAAACAAGGGGCGGGGGGAGAGGGAAAGGAGAATGAGGGGATGGGAGAGCATAAGAAATAACTGCTTATCAACCATAACGAATCATTTCATAAACAAATTCGCGGCGTGGGTTGTACCGTAACGCCACGTCTTTATCCTTCTCTGTCATCATTGCACGACACCAACAATGCGACGAAGTGAATTTGTGTCTGACTCATGTCAATTTTTTTTTACTGTAGGTTTGATCGCCTCTTACGAATTTTAGAGACCCTTTTTTATTCAAACTTCTCGGATACACGCGCACAATTTCACGCATATTTTATGAATTTATTCTGAAAAGGGCGGCTGCAGAGAGTACACATCACAACGGCCACTGCCACATTCATACCTTAACTGCTGAATTGTTGATGACCCCACGAGCAGAAAACTTCCACAACCTTAGCCGTTTCATACACCTACAGAAATGGCTCATCGGCAGCACGTTAAAGGCCCCTGCTTACACTGCGCCATTCGCCTCTACCTTTTACAAAATCTGTACTCATCCTGGTTTATTGAGGTCTGTCCTGGCACCTCTTTCTTGCCATCTATCCTGCGCTTTCTATTTTAGCCTCTCTCTACTCCTCCCTCATATTACTTCTGAATTATACACTCTTCTCATTAAGCTATCTTCCTCCATTCTTTCCACAGGACCAAACCATCTCAAATTACTCTAATCCCCATTAACTTTTTTGCCATTGCTTCCAGCTATGTATCTCCACATTTCTCGCGCTTTCAGTTCTTTTTGCGCTACATTTATATGCAATCAATTCAACTTCATCATTTTTATTTTCATTTGCATTCATAAATAAAATAAATTAGTCAACTAAAATTTATTACTAGGGCATTTATGGTAAGTGGCACTACCTGGACACTGATGTGCCAGGCAGTGCTAGTGGCTTGGCCAGGAGCTCCAAGAAATGGCCTTAAATGGCGGACGAACCTCTTTCTCTTGAGATTAGGGTCGTAGTAGCTCAGTTGGTCTTATTTGGACTGCACAAGTTGATGGTCCCGAGTTCAAGACCCACTTATGCTTGTTAAATTTCGGTTTTAACATGACCTGACTGGCCCTGTGAGCTAGGGATGGGGTTTGAGGGAGCCCATAGGCATACCTGCTGAGTCACCAGCAGCCACAGCCTGGTTCTGACTTGGGTGGAAAGGGACTTGGGTGATGATCATGCATATGTTCAGCCTCTAGGACATTGTGGCCCAGTACAATGGCCTATCCCTTACCTCACCTCTGCCACTTACAAGCGACCTTTAAACCATTGTAACCACAAAAGTCAAGTATATATATCTACTAAAAATTACCGTTGCCAAGGTAGTAAGCAATACAGCTGGCCATTTCTACCCTTAGAGGTGTACTAGTATATAGGCACAATGTACCTCAAAGAAGAACAGCGCCCAGTGAAAGGTTGTTGGCAACGCTTTCAATTCTTTCACTTCTGTGGGATTCCAGAAAAGGAAAATACTAGCTTTCTCGTCTCTCTGCGTGGTGTGAAATTCAATAAATGACTAGGGCCATTGTGTTTCAACCCCTGTAGCCTGTACCGAGTGCGAAAAAAAGTAAAAAAAAAAAAAAGGAAGAAAGGAGGGAATCAGAGGCTAAGGAAATTTTCTTGAGCTAGATGAGCAGTAATTCACCACCTTACAACTTCAGGGAAAGTAGAGATATTGCTCTTTATCATCAGCAGTACAAATAATCATATCCAGATCCTCTTTCCTGAAATACAGTAGAAACTGTTTACTGAATTATCAAACGTATGTAAGCATCACTACAAGTAGTCACTGGTGCCGCAAGACGCGACCTAATGGAATTATGTTGAACATTAGGTTTTTTTTAATATCCTGAAAATCTCTGGTGGAGTGACACTAATCAAACAAAAATCCAAAAAGAAAATAACCCACCGATCAATCTAATAATCTCAGGGACCTCAAATTAACCAGGACCATCTTTCACAAAAACACTTAAGGTGCTTAAGGTATTATATAGTAAGTGCCGTACCATAAGTGTTATAAAGAAATAAGAGCGGGTCTGTGGTTGACACCTGGGAGTTTTTGCCCTATTTTTTCTCCTTTATGGGAGCATTCCTACTCCTTTGTCCATCACGCATCCATCTACTTAATTAGAAGGACAAAGAAAGACTTCAAGTCCCATGACAAAGGAAGGTGCCAATTGGCCGGTGTGGATAAAAAGCTTCGTGACAATATGATATTTTTCTTTTGTTATATGACGGATTATGATATACTTTTGTATGAATCTCTCTCTCTCTCTCTCTCTCTCTCTCTCTCTCTCTCTCTCTCTCTCTCTCTCTCTCTCCCATGTTAGAATAAAAGGTTTCTTCATTTACAGTCTATCTATCTTTCTAGTGCATGCAGTTCAAGTTAAGTACACCTTAGTTTAACCAGACCACTGAGTTGATTAACAGCTCTCTTAGGGCTGGCTCGAAGGATTAGACTTATTTTACGTGGCTAAGAACCAATTGGTTACCTAGCAACGGGACCTACAGTTTATTGTGGAATCCGAACCACATTATACCGAGAGGTGAATTTCCATCACCAGAAATAGATTCCCCCAAGTCTTCATTGGCCGGTCGGAGACTCTAACTCGGACCTAGCAGAGTGCTAGCCGACAACTCTACCGACTCGTCCAACGAGACATGTTGCGATTACTAATCGCAACATGACTATACACAGACATATATGAATCTTACCAGTTACTGCATGCAATAGAAAGATAGATAGACTATGACTGCAGAAACCTTTTATTCTAACATGAGAGAGAGAGAGAAAGAGAGAGAGAGAGATTCATACAAAAGTATATCATAATTCGTCATATAACAAAAGAAAAATATCATAGTGTCACGAAGCTTTTTATTATTATTATTATTATTATTATTATTATTATTATTATTATTATTATTATTATTATTATTATTATTATTATTATTTGGGAGAAAACTCTCCATAACGAGAGTTCATAATGTTCAAAAGGGTCCACAACAATATAATTATCTTATTTTTCACGAGCCATTAACAATTATATTATTGTGGACCATTTAGAATATTATTATTATTATTATTATTATTATTATTATTATTATTATTATTATTATTATTATTATTATTATTATTATTATTATTCAAGAGGAATAGTTATGGTAAAACGCCACAAAAAAAAAAACAATAACTGAAACGAGCAAATAAAGATCTACCTATCCAAATTGAAATATCATAAAAGGAATCAACAAGAGAAAGCTGCGACTTCATCGCTGTGCAGGTAATTACATCAAATTCTTTAAGAACGAATGAATGAATCGGATTTAAACATTCATCTCGACTGGCGAACAAAAAAAAAAAAGAAGAGCTATCAATCAGTATCAGAACAATGCCCTTGGAATAAGAAGGGAATGATATTATTCAAAGCTTAAAAAAATTAATGCCTTGCATAAATGGATATTACTACTTCTACTATCGGTGGTAATAATGACAATAATAACAATAAGAAGAAGATTAAGTGAAAGTAACAAAGATGTAATGTGTGCGATACTGAAGGATCTATATATATGGCATAATTCATTTCGTGATATAGATCCTTCAGTATCACACACATTACAGCATTATTACTTTTACTTATTCTTCTTCTTATTGTTAATATTGTCATTATTACCATCGATAGTAGACGTAGTAATATCCATTTATCCAAGACATTCCCTCTTGAATAATAATAATAATAATAATAATAATAATAATAATAATAATAATAATAATAATAATAATAATAATAAGAAGAAGAAGAATAACGTTCTAAAAGTCCACAATAATATAATTGTTAATGGCTCGTGTAAAATAAAATAATTATATTAATGTGGACCCTTTTGAACATTTATGAACTCTCGTTATAGAGAGTTCTTCTCCCAAATAATAATAATAATAAAAATAATAATAATAATAATAATAATAATAATAATAATAATAATAATAATAATAATAATAAATATTCTCTTTTCAAAAAATTAAGCTCCTGTTTACTCTATCCTCATTCAGGATATTCCTATGATAGGGGTCTGTATATGATAATAATAATAATAATAATAATAATAATAATAATAATAATAATAATGATAATAATAATAATAATAATAATAATAATAGTAATAATTGTTACTCACGGTAATAAAGTAAATGCGGTCCGAACCTCACGCTTTTCCCTCATGAGGAGGTGATCCAGCGTAAATGGAAGTCGTTCACTTTCTTCTTCGAACAGAAACCGTGAGAGGTAGTCGTGTTCTTACTGTTCTCCATTTCATCAGCCTTCCGAAATAATCTTATCACCAATCCAGCGGAAGTCGCAAAATCTCTGCGATTATGACTCTTGCTTAACTGCTCGCCAAGTGTTCGGCGATGTGTTATGGTAGGGATCCGATTTCTCCTCCTCCTCCCCTCCTCCTCCTCCTCCTAATTCCCTTCTCCCCTCCTCCTCATTGCTCTCTTAATCTCGTCTTATGATCCTTCAACCCGATTCTGTTTTGATACGTAAAAACTTTCTTCCATTTTGTTTACCTCTGGTCAAACGCTTCATTTTATCACTTGCCCACAGACTGAGGTGATACGTTCATGTGGCTTAGGGAATAAATTATTATTCTAATATTTATCAGATAAGTATATTTTTCCTTTTTCTTTGTCTGAAATGCAGTGACAGTGCCTCCCAATGATTGGTTTCTTTCACACACATTTATGAATACATACATACATACATATGTATATATATGTGTGTGTGTGTGTGAGTGCGCGCTTGCTTGCCTATCTATGAAGCAAGCCAAGCATTCGGAATTTAAGTGATAGATCAAACCCAATAAAAAGAACACACACTCACACACACACACACACACACACACACACACACACACATATATATATATATATATATATCATGTTTGTGTATACATGTATATGTAGCTAAATGGGCAGATAGGTAGATGGATATAAATATATAAAACATTAAGCTTTTTTCCGTTGAGATAAACAGCTCCAGAAAAAAAATAACTAAAAATCCCAGAGGGCACATCCACATTTATGCTCTAATTTCTGGATCATGGATGATCACCCTGTGAAGAGTACTCCCACAGTATCAACTTCTACATTCATTTACGGAGAAGGCACATCGGCAGTGCGTCAGACCTCTATACATACCGCGCCATTTACACGCTCTCTCGCAGGTCTTGGCCCTTCCTTTCCAATACCTCTTTCACGTCCTCCCTCTGAACGCTTTATGGCTACACAGTCTTTTCACTAACTTGTAAACATTGATATATTAACACCCACTGCTCCATCTCCCTGGTTCCCATTTGCTGTCGTAAACTTATCGTTGATAACATTGTCTCAGTTTTCTTCTTATGCTAACACTAAATTTCTTTCGCTTTTTTGAAGTTTCCCTTCACTCTTCCTGGTCAGTAAGTTATTGTATCATATGCAAGCATCATTATATGTATGTAAGTATGCACATTGCTCCAGCAAGAGCCTCTGCTATGGAGAGCCAAGGGCCTGGGAGCGCTAATGTCCTTGTGAGAGGTTCGGTTTTCACTTTAATGAATAAAAGAAAAGGTTGTTGTGAATACAGACTGTAAGGTCTACAAGTAAGTGCCTTTCAGCGAGCACCTTTCTGACTCTTGAGTTTGTAGCGCAGAAAATTATTCTGATGTTCATTGTTGATGAAATGATTTTCTTGTGTCTTTCCGTTATGCATTTTTTAAGCAGAGGCCGATGGGACAGGCAGCATAATGCCATCTTCTAGCTTAGGATGTGTCCTATCGGACTGAAAATTAAAAGGTATACAGATGCATTGGGTTTAGTAACCCGTTACCCATTCACTCTCTCTTTTTCCGTTGGCTTCTTGTGTCTTATTGAAACTTATTACCACTCACACCAGTATCCTAAAGTCTACTTTAAGATTCTGTGACTCATTTTTTCACGAGGAGGGAATAGCTTAATTATTTATCTCCGGGAGTGAAATAGACAATCCTGTCATCTTAATAGGATTATATTCATATGGTAATTAATTTAATCAGGTAGCATCGACCAATGTTCTCTGCTGTATTTAATTCATATTTAAGCAACCACTCTACAACATAGTTTGATGGCTTAGCACCCTGTTAAAATAATTCCTTTGTGTTTTCTTATTAATGCAAGTATTAATGAGACGGGCAACCTAATACCTTCCTCTAGAAAAAGGAGAGGGATAAATCTTCAGTCGCTTAAAGGAAGAAAGGTTATAAGAAGCTTGAAAATAGAACCAGAAAGAGAATTCCAAAGTTTACCAGTATATGGAACGAAACACGAGTTTGTATAGAATGATTATTAAATTCAATTTTTTTTTATCAACCATAGAAATGACGTGTACCACTTTTTGATGAACACAAGGTCTAGTGTTTAATGTTACTCCAATTCTGCTTTCGCTCTTGCTTAAGAAATTATTTACTTCTTGTGTGTTCATTTAACTCCCTTTTTTATTCTTTATTTGCATCCTGGTATCTAATAATATTTGGGTCTGTTATTTCTTTCTTAAACATGGACTTTGTCTTCTGTGGAAACTAGCTTAGCAGGTTTAAAGCTTTCTTAGTTTTATATGTACGTGTGATTATACGCACAGTTTGAATGATAACAATAATAATAATAATATTAATAATAATAATAATAATAAAGTTCACATATGCTTCATGATTCATTAATGCAAATATAGCCATGGTTTGTTGATTTAAATTTTTACGTGACGTACTTACCTACGAATGTCCAGATTTCTTTCCTGATCCTAATATGAAATTCTTTTGAAACTCTTGAAATACGCGTGTCGAATTCTCTTGAGATATATAAGAAAATGACTTTTATAAAGTTATTGGGTATTCAGACATTTTTTAATTGCTTATTCTGTTTTCTTAATGTTTGAATATTAAGTGTTTAACAATTCAAGTTTTCTTGAATATGCAAAAGGCCATTTGAAATAATTTCTGATATTGCTTCAGAAATACCTAATATTTAAAAAGCATGTTTAAATACCCAGTATTTAAACACTCTTTAAGGACACGTACGCAGTCAGTTTTTTTTTTTAGATACGTATTGAAAATGATTGTCAAGTTCTTAAATTTTCACAGTGCTTTTGGAATTATTTTGAGTATTTTTAAAGTCAAAAATTTTTAGAAACTGTTAGGTATTTTCAGAATTACACTAGAATATTTATATATTTAAGATAATTCTTTAAATAGATCAATTTTTATAATGCGATATCCCTTCCTGCCATATTACTCTCGACTTTTTTCCCCAATGAAATAAATTTAAGGAAATAAATTGAATGATAGCAAATAAGCAGCACGAAGTGCAGGAGAGGAAAAGGAAACAAGGAAGATGAATGACAGAAGGAAATGGGAGAGAAAAAGAGATGAAAGACTGGATAGGTGAAGGGGGAGGGGAGTGGAGAGGGAGAGGGGGAGGCAGGAGGGGGAATGGCGGAGGCATGGCGAAGGGAAGGAAGGAAAGTGTGAGGTAATGACGGGGTCTGGACGCCCAGATATCACGCATAACACAGTTCCCCTCTACGCCCACGCAAAGGACCACCCATCCACCTACCCCACAGTTCCCCCTCTACGCCCACGCAAAGGACCACCCATCCACCTACCCCCTGTGTGGCATTCACGCCCACCCACCCACCCTCCCGCCCACCAACTGACCTACTCAATATAAACGGTAGGCGCACACCAGATCTCGCTCTTGATCGTTTATATTTAAAGGTTGCTCCCTTATTATTGTAATTGTTAATGTTGTTGGGTAAAAAGCAAATATTATTCTTACTATTAATGTTATTATTAGATAAAAGGCAGTTATTATTATTATTATTATTATTCATACCAAATTTACAGTAGTATGTGTAAATATATATTATTAGCTTTTGAAAAATAAAGACGTATGAGCGTTCAGAAAGGTAATTCAGTAGTCTCGTTAAACTAAGTCATAATAAAAGATAAGCAGATGATGAAGGTGACCTGCCAAGTATAAAAGAGCTAAATAATCCTCAAAATTTTCTTAATGCTAAAAAAAAGTTTCACACACACACATGCACACACATATACGCACAATCAAGTCCTGTAAAGCGGAAGATGGCAGATTGAAATTAGTTCATAGTATCAAAAATTAGAGAATCGCAACACATACTAAGGAAAATACTGATTATTCATGCATAGCACGACACAATGAAATTACACAATTTTTTAGAGGGTAGCGTAACATACCTATATTCATTTTGGATTCTGGTTGCTTTATTTACATAAAGCAACACTATTTTTAATAATAATAATAATAATAATAATAATAATAATAATAATAATAATAATAATAATAATAATAATAAGATTCAGATCACGAGGACAGCTTCGTTTTAAGGCGAATTACAGAACAAAATTGGGCCGAATCACTCGCAAATTTATGCATTGGAAACTTTTCCAAAACTGCTTTGACCACAACCCTGCTCTACAAGAGTGAACTGAGAGTTCAAAATTATCCATATAATCAAATATGAGATTTACAATAAGCACGCATAAAAAATTACAGGCAATATGCAACAGGCTAATTATTTACATAAATTAGTCTGTTACATATTGCCTGTAATTTTTATGCGTGCTTATTGTAAATCTCAAATAGCTGATTATATGGGAAATTTTAAACTGTCCGTTCATTCTTGTAGAGCAGTGCTGTGGTCAAAGCAGTTTTGGAAACGTTTCAAATGAGTAAATTTGCGATAGTGATTCGGCCCAATTTTGTTCTGCAATTCGCCTTAAAACGAAGCTGTCCTCGTGATCTGAATCTTATTATTATTATTATTATTATTATTATTATTATTATTATTATTATTATTATTATCGTTGTTGTTGTTGTTGTTGTTGTTGTTTTAGGAGAAGACATATTTTATTATTATTATTATTACTATTATTATTATATTATTATTATTATTATTATTATTATAATTTTGGAATAAGGCCCTGTTTGAGGCAAACATTGTTGAAAACAATGGCAGTCTGCATGCCGTTGAGTTTTTATTTCGCCAACTCAACTTGGCGTATAAGTTTCTTCGTTTCAGCAGGCAAACAATAAAGCAGCCATCCGAAGTTTTATTTAATATTCCGGCTCTTCGGCAGGCCTTGCTACCACTGAAGGAGGTGAATGGCACCAGGGGTACATGCACGGAATATTTATACACCAGAAAACGGGTTTACAAAAGAGGGGAACGATTTATTATTATTATTATTATTATTATTATTATTATTATTATTATTATTATTATTATTATTATTATTATTATTGTGGTCTATAATACGTATAAAATTAAATAGAATTTGGATTCATTCTAGTCTGTTAACCAGCGTATAGAAATACATTCACACACATAATCTTGTCAAAATAGGGAGAGGTATACATATTGGACGAATTTGACTATCAATTTTATTCACGTTAAATTTTATTCTATAATACTACTTTAGGAACTGAGACCTGGGGTTCTTACATGACAATTTGTTGCTACTAATTTGAATATTGCTGGTAAAGAATTACACTGGAATTAAAATAATTATTAATTTGATAACCGTACGATTACGATTATTGGTAAATTCTGTATACGGTTTTATTCAGTGATATGTTAAACTGTTTATAGCCACACACACACACAAACATATATATATATATATATATATATATATATATATATATATATATATATATATATATATATATGAATTATTTTATATCTGTATATATACAGTATATACAGTATGTATACACACACACACATATCTATATATGCATATATAGCTGTAAACAGTTCAATATATCACTGAATAAAATCAAATGGAGAATTTACTAATATACGTAGTCGTATGCGTATCAAAATAATAATTATTTTAATTCCAGTGCAATTCTTTATCTGCAAAATTCAAATTAGTAGCAACAAATTGTCTTGTAAGAACCCCAGGTCTCAGGTCCTAACGTAGGAGTATAGAATAAAATTTACCGTGAATAAAACTGATCTGGTCACATTAGTCCAATAACTATAATTCTCCTATTTGAAAAGATGTGTGTGGATGTATTTGTACGCACTGGTTAACAGTGTAAATATATATATATATATATATATATATATATATATATATATATATATATATATATATATATATATATATATATATACACACACACACACACATACATACATACACACACACACACACACACACACGTATGTGTGTACGTGCATGTTTCAATTTCCACACTTTACAGTTTGTAAGTATTTAATTGTAACTGCAATAATTTACTCATTAGTATTCAAATGTTTTATTCATAACATCTCTCTCTCTCTCTCTCTCTCTCTCTCTCTCTCTCTCTCTCTCTCTCTCTCTCTCTCTCTCTCTCATTTAGCCCCAATTTAGGAATTAGGATTTTCTCCCATAAATGCGTGTGCGCGTGAGCGCAAACCCACATGGCCTCACGAGCTGGCGTGTGTGAGGGTGTTAGGGAAATGATTGCGCTCTGGTCAGCTGATGCTAATTGTTTGTGACAGACGGAAAAAGGGGCCCAGGTATCCACCACAGAGGGTGTCCAGGTATTCGTGCATACCTGCTACCCGGATGGACGGATCTGGACCCAATCCCTCCCCCCAGCCCCGCCCGTGTCCTCTGATTGCG
>NC_089752.1:29916383-29928883 GCF_040412425.1 Macrobrachium rosenbergii
CCCACTTGTGCATCCTCTCTCATAGGAGTTTTCCTCTTCCTCACATCTACATCCTCTTACCATCTTCCTCATCCTCTTCCCCAACTTCCAATCCATCCTCAACATCTCAGGCTATACCTAGTCTCTCTCCCAACCTCCCCATGAAAAGCCCATCACCTGTTCTTCCCCAATTCCCAAAAGAGGATGCGCAAGCCATCTCTCTCTCTCTCTCTCTCTCTCTCTCTCTCTCTCTCTCTCTCTCTCTCTCTCTCGATTCCCAAAAGAGGATCGGCCGTATAAACACACAAGGTGCCACAAATCACGCTCCCCAATGTCAGCGGGAGCTCGGCCACACATAATTCGTGTCTACAATATTGCTCTCTTCTCAAACAGCCTCTTAATCAAGGCTAGCGAATGGACCTCCCAGGGCAAGAGGGGCGCAAGTCCGCTGTCAGGGAGCTAAGCCGCATAATTTTAGCATATTCATAGGCCATGCACAGGTACGAGGCTCGGGCACCCTGGGGGGTGTGGCTGGGGTGGCGTGTGGGGAGTTGGACAAGGGGTAGGCACGTTTTGTGGTGACTGGTTAGGTAGGAGAGTATGTACAGTAGGTGATAATGGTAGAAGTAAAAATTCTGATGATAGTAATACTTATAAATTATATATATACATATATGTGTGTGTGTGATATATATATATGTATATATATATATATATATGTATATATATATATATATATATATATGTATATATATATATATTTATGTATATATATAAATATATACATATATATTTATATATATATATATGTATGTATGTGTATGTGTATAATATATAAATATATGTATACATATATGTATTTTATATATATATATATATATATATATATATATATATATATATATATATATATATATATATATATATATATGCATGTGTGAGATGGAGACTTATCCACTTTGCTATCCACTGAGGTATAATTATATAAATTTAAGACTTATCTTCGTCCAGGCCGGGTCGAGCCCCTTTCATTCTTGGGCCTTGTATAAGTAAGCTGAAAGAATGTACCTTGTTTCGAACTTTGGTTCTTTAAGGAACGGGCTAGGATTAGAACTTACAGTCTCGATTCTCTTCTATATTACTGTTATTTTTGACGACACGACTAGACTATTATATATATATAAATTATATATATATATATATATATATATATATATATATATATATATATATATATATATATATATATTACGTTTATATATACATACATATAGCCAAGTCACTACCTTGCGTGTGATTTAAAGCCGAGTAATAAGTACTTCGTCCGTGGCAGGATTCAAGCTGTCGCCTACTTTGGAGACAACGAAAGACAGTGACTTAGATCACTGAGCCATCAAGAGAGATTTGTAGCTTAATATTTGGTAATATTAAAAAAATGTAACAAAAATTTTATACATATATATATATATACATATATATATATATATATATATATATATATATATATATATATATATATATATATATATATATATATATGTGTGTGTGTGTGTGTGTGTGTGTGTGTGTGTGTGTGTGTGTGTATATGTGTGTATATTATATATACTGTACATATATAAATATATATAAGTTGTTTATATATATTTATATCAATATACCTGTAAATATATATGTATATATTTTTTATAAATATAAACATATCCATATATATATAACCTTATGAATTACTTTTTCCGTAAAGCAACATTTTTCTTTTTTTGTGCAATCTCAACTCTTCGTGTCCGTGCTCAAGTTCAGATGCGTTTGTATCATCTCATTTTTCCTGTTAAGTTGCGGGTGTGAGTGCGAACTGTCGACCGCAGAGTAGCCATAATGCGGTCAGGTAGATGTGCTAATGAGGAGAGACACGGAAAGGACCTCTGGAGAGAGAGAGAGAGAGAGAGAGAGAGAGAGAGAGAGAGAGAGAGAGAGAGAGAGAGAGAGAGAGAGGATATGTTAAACGGTTTTCCTGTGGGGTGAGAGAATGAAAAATAGACAGAGACAGTTGTAGAACTGAATGAGAGAAGTGGGTAGAGAGGAGAAATTACAAGAGGTGAAAATGGAAGCAGGAGAAGAAATGCAGGGAAGGAAAGAAATGCAGGAAAGGAAAGGAGGGAAAAAACTGTTAGAGAGAGACAGTTTAAAAGGAAAAATATAGAAGGGAACAAGAGAGAGAGAGAGAGAGAGAGAGAGAGAGAGAGAGAGAGAGAGAGAGAGATCGGAAAGGAGAAGGCAAAGCAAAGAAGAAGAATGAGTGGGAAAATAGAAAAAAAACGAAAGGCAGAGACAAAGAAATAAGGAAGGAAGGGATGGGAGGAGAACTAACAGAGAGGAGAGAGAGAGAGAGAATTACAGTTACCAGAGATGCCTGTTAACTTAAACTTTTATGATAAGTTTTCAAAGGGATATCTAAAGCTATAAATCAGTTGTATACCAAGTTTCCACAACACTCAGATTTAGCTTCCTTTCAGTTCAGATTAGAGGAGTGAATGTGTCAAGTCGAAAAAGATAAATTTAAAGCAGCACGAATACTTTCCCACTTTCTCCTGAAGTTACGAGCTCTCTCTCTCTCTCTCTCTCTCTCTCTCTCTCTCTCTCTCTCTCTCTCTCTCTCTCTCTCTCTTATTTAGATATGTTTTATTTTTAGTGTAAATAAATCTATCTATTTACCAATATATATTATTTCATTAGGTTCTGTTTTTTCTCAAGTATGTAAGCTTTTCTCTCTCTCTCTCTCTCTCTCTCTCTCTCTCTCTCTCTATCTCTCTTAAATAGATATGTTTTATTTTTAGTGTAAATAAATCTAGCTATTTGCCAATATATCTTATTTGATTAGGCTCTATTTTTCTCTCGCGTATGTAAGCTTTCCTCTCTCTCTCTCTCTCTCTCTCTCTCTCTCTCTCTCTCTCTCTCTCTCTCTCTCTCTCTCTCCCCCTGGACTAGTGCAGAAGCGAACATATTTTACCATATCGGCAAGAATTTATCTCTTCACCACCTTGAGGACATTAGGCCTAAGAAATTATCCCTTACTGGAAAAAAGGTTCTGAGGATGATTATTATACTTAAGGAAAAGACGAATAATGGCACCACGTGCTAAGCCGTCAACCCTTTTTAGAATCCAGTGGTTGAATGAGCGATGAAAGACCTGTGGCGTCCATCTTTTCTTCCTTGCCTCTCTTTTTTAACTAAGTTATGGTCGTTTAATGAATTTATCTCTCTACCTGTTGTCCTTCAAATGGGCACCATGGTGAAAGAGGGATGGTGTGGTAGGTGTTATATATTTATATATATATATATATATATATATATATATATATATATATATATATACATATATATATATATACATATATATATATATATATATATATATATATATATATATATATATATATATATATATATATATATATCTTTGTTGTATGTTCAAAATTATTTGTCTTAATTTCAAGCATATTACCATGTTATACCTTTCACTCTGGTGGTGATCAGATGTACCTCCACTTAATAATCAGAGGAGTAGTACATTTGGAAAAATTAGATGAGAATTGATTAACGTTAGAAATTCTAAATTGCAAAGTTAAAATCATTGATACAGTAGGTAGTTCTTGCTGTCGTGGTACACAGGATGGGTGATAAAAGAACGATGGAGTGATTCAAAGAAATAAGAGTTTTAGTAAAGGAATAATGAGATTATTTCAAGTGCAGCTGCAGGACAGGGTAGTGGACTCTGTAGAAGGAAAAGCGAGTGACTTAAAGAAAATTTTTACTTAACTAGAGCAAGAACTTCAGGAAGACGAAGCTGTTCTTTGAAAAAGATTACTGAGTATGATTTTGATTCTAAGAATAGACGGTGCAAGTAAGTTTTTGGGCTGAAAAATTTAGTATTTGGGAGAGATGATGAATGTTAAAAGAACAGGAATGTATGAATTTTGCAACAGTGCAAGGAATTGGAGTAAATTTGTGATTTCTTGCTGGAGCTGAACTATAAAGCAAGACTCCAGGAGTTGATAGGATTATGAATAATATGCTACAGTATGGTGGAGATTGTGCAACTGAGTGGCTGTCTAGTGTGTGTGTAAGGTGTGTTCGGACGAAAGAAAGATTCCAAAGGATTGGGTGAAAGGAACAATAATTGTTGTAACAATTGTTCTTATGCTTAAGGGTAAAGGTAGCAGAGGTCTAAAATTTTCGAATTTATTTTTTCACATATGGTGATATATATATATATATATATATATATATATATATATATACATATATTCAAATCAATTACTTTTAATGAAACTGTTTAAGAAAAAACTAAGCCCTATATGCATATATATATATATATATATATATATATATATATATATATATATATATATATAAGCATTAAGCTACAAATGTCCTTTAATATCCAATTCGCTTGATGGCCGTGGGGTTTAAGGCGTGTCACTGTAGTCCTGAGCTCTTGTCTTCAGTGGTTCGAGCCCATGAGACGACGAACTTATTATCAACTAATAAATTCCCCTTCAGTTAACATACATGAAAATATATTATTTCCGAGGTAGAGTGAATTGGATATTAAAAGACTTTTGTAGCTTAATGCTTGTATATGAGTCATGGTGATGTGATAAAATTCATTCATAATTATATATATATATATATATATATATATATATATATATATATTACAGTATATTATATATATATGTATATATATATATATATATATATATATATATATATATATATATATATATATATATATACAGTATATTGTGTATATATACACATATAAACTTGCATTCTTATTTCTTTACACGCGCACATGAAGCCTAACTTTAAACTGGTAATGTTAATGAACATTCCAGCAGGAAGCATCAATAAATTTGAATTGAAAATCCAGCTGACACGGAAAGCTGTTTCCTCTCTGATGGACAATATGTACACATGTTGCATTTTACGTAAATGATTATGAAGTTTGATGGTTTACTGCGATTAGCATGCGGGAGAAAAGCATGAATTCTCAACGCTACTACAAGAACCAGAAGATGATGACCTAAGTTTTAGTTATCACTCTTCGAGCAGACAATCCTCATACTTGGCTTGATTGCGAGGAGCGTTTCGCTTGTATTGAAGATGAATACATTCCTTAATTAAACTCTCTCTCTCTCTCTCTCTCTCTCTCTCTCTCTCTCTCTCTCTCTCTCTCTCTCTCTCTCTCTCTCTCTCTCTGTGCTTGTATTATCTCATCCTCGCCCTGACAACCTCCAAATCTCATAAAAACAGATAGCCTGAGTAAAAGCCCTCTACTTAAACACTCATCCATACTCATCACACCGGACAACTCACTGGCTTAACCATTTACTCATATTAGTGACACGACCGGGGCCAAATACCCGAAATTTCTGGACCTTTTTTATTCGTTTGTCGCCCGTGGGCGTAGTCGAGTCCCTTGTAGATGCAAATCAGACGACCAATTAAGACGGACGAGACCCGGGTTGTTTTGACAAGACGGAATAATTTTGGAAGTTCTCGCGGATTTTAATGACCGCGGCGGCGCTGGACGTTGGATGAAGGCTCGGTGTTCCACGGGGCCTCTTTCGTGGACCTTCTTTGTTTCACGTTTGGGTTCCACGAGGCCTCCCTCTCGGGACCCTCTTTGTTATCCCTGAGAACAGGACTCCTTTTAGGTGGTTCTTGGCTGTGCTACAGAGGGAGTCGATGGAGGGGACGTGTCCCATGGTAGCAGATAAGTGTATGTAATGATTCCTGAGTACTGTGTTTCGTTTTTATTTCGTTGTAATTCGACCTTCTGATCATTTTGATAATGCTGATACAAGGGAAAGTACGTATTATTTTCTTGCATTCGAAGGAGAAAAATGCTTACTTGTTCGCGTATTTGTATTTCGTTTAAAAACAAACAGATTCAGAATAATATTGTGTTTTAGGGATGAGAAGGATTTATCGTAATTGTATTTGCAAGTTTATATGGTTTGACAAAAGGTTTTCATTTAGATATTTCCTCCCCCTTAACGTTTTCTTTACTTTCGAGAAGTAAAATTATTCGCATGCAAGTGTGCTTCTGTGCCTGTCGTTTTTCAAGATTCTTATACTCGTATTTGGATTTTTCTAGTATTTGGTGTGTTCTTTCACCCTAGCAAGGAAAAATTATTTATTTATAATAGTACTGTTTATAGAAGACTTACACTTAGACTTTTCTTCTGTGGAGGCTCAACACCTGGGATAAGTAAATTAAAACAGTAAAAAGTAACCTCGGAGACGAATAATTACTTTGGAATTAATGAACCTGGAAGAGACTAATTAGCGAGTAATCGACGGAATACTAATGACTACGTTTATTCAGATACGCTAAAAAGTGCACGGGTAGCGTTGAGCTTTAATTACGAGGAGTCTCAACCTGTAATTACCTTATCGCAACTCACATTATCATTGCATTAGGTTGGAATTTTATTAAGTTAGACACGAACGTACGGGTGTGTACAGTTGTTTGATTCTGCGGCGGTTTTCTATCTTTTAGTTACTTTTGTTGGAGAGTTCTGGAATTCGCTCAAAAATTGTTGCAGAATTCAGGTTTTTTTAGAATAGTTTTGTGACTTTTATCTCCTTGTGTTTTATATTAATATTTCTTGGTTTTAGCAGACATGCAAATTTGTACTTTATTGGGAAGCTTTATAAAAATCTATGGTAATTATTGGAAGTGAGTTTTTCAAAATTCATGTACTGTAAAACTTTGCCAGCTTCACTTGGTTAATATTTTATATTAGTTATTTATGTATTGTGCCTGACTTTTGTACGAGAGCTTTAAACTTCGATTTCATGTCTATTTTATGAGAAATATGCTAATTTGAGGCTTTCGTTACACTCTTCCTGTTTCAACGCTCTTTATTCACAAGTTTCATAGTTAAGTTTGATATTGATTACCACGATAAACGGGACGACAGCTTTTAATGATTTGATACAAATATAAGTCTTATCGGAATGAAGACGTTACGAAAGGGATGCACGTCTCTAATAGACGCTGTTCAGTAATGAAATCTTTATCTGTCTTTCGGATTCAAAAGCAGTAGGCACTGCATATACAGAGAGAGAGAGAGAGAGAGAGAGAGAGAGAGAGAGAGAGAGAGACGGACTCTACAAGGAATTCAGAGTACGTAGATAGACGGGTGAGACGTGCATCAAGAGAGACTGTTGAAGTACGGAGAAAGAGAGAGAAAGAGAGCGAGAGAGAGACTGTGTCCTCAAGGAATTCGGAGTACGCAGATAGACAGGTGAGACGTGCATCAAGAGAGACTTGAAGCGCAGTGAGAGAGAGAGAGAGAGAGAGAGAGAGAGAGAGAGAGAGAGAGAGAGAGAGTACAAAAAACGACAGTAAAACTATGTAATTGCAGCTCATTCCACGTTGTTTAATCTCCCAAAAAATCTGTTTCATTTTTTTATTTTGCCCTTTTTTCACCTGCGAGATTTCCGTCGGCAGAAACCCGTAGGTGAGAGACGAAGCGTCTCTTAGGCCCTTGTCGTCCCGAGCTATTAACGGCCGTTTAGCGCCTAAGTACAGGCTACCTCGTTCACCACCTTAATTGTTATTCATAGGAGGGCAGGCGGCAACGTGCAGGCTACAGGATCACACGGTGGAGCTTTTAACAGGTTGCTAATACGGCCGCTTGGATATAACAGAATTCCCCCTCTCCCGGAGCCCCTAGAACGGGCTTGCTGTTCTGGGTATGCCCACGAGTATTCTCAAGCATTTCTTTCGACATCTTGAGCGCTTTTTGAGGTAACCAACTTTCTTGGTGCACCAAATGATGAAATGTCTAGACATTGCTTTCAGCATAATTTTTTTGTCATCATTTTTTCCATCATCATTTTACCATCGCGCCCGTTTCCACAATTATCTGTTTCCTCATCCTTGTTCCTGCTCCCGTTCATGAATACATCCTATTTATTTTTTTTGCCATTCTTCTATCTCTCTTTTTTTCATTTGTCAGATTCATATGTACATTACAGAAACGTGTGATTTAACACACACACACACACACACACACATATATATATATATATATAAATATATATACATATATGCATTTATATGTATATATATGTATATATATATATATATATATATATATATATATATATATATATATATATATATATATATATATATATATATATATATATGTAGAGAGAGAGAGAGAGAGAGAGAGCTGCTAAGAAATAAGGAATAGATCAAAGCAAAGGTATCTGTTACGGCATATGTGCGGGATGCTTTAAAGTTGTATTTCATAATTTTTTAATCATATATAACTTAATATGGAAAATTCTTTCCACAGTCAAAATAATAATACAAACGACAGTAATAATGTAACATGAATAACAAACAAAAACTGTAAAAACTACATTTGATAATGTTTTTTTTTTTAAGTAGTACCATTAAGGAATTTTGATCAGAGGTAGTTTTGACATGAACATACCAAGAGCGTCAGAAATTCTTTAGCATATTATGACATTCTTTGACGATACAGGAAATTCTTCGTCGAATAGTTTCGGTTAAGAATAATGGTTCTCCCCCCTTCTCTCTCTCTCTCTCTCTCTCTCTCTCTCTCTCTCTCTCTCTCTCTCTCTCTCTCTCTCTCTCTCTCAGCGTGTATATAAATACTTAGTGTCATTCTGTTTCACGGCAGTGCATTATTAAGTTCGGATGGTAGTTGGTTTTCCTTTTTCAAATGTACTTTTTCTAAACATTATTTTGCATGACAGTTTACTTCGCTGTCGCGTGATCCGCACGTTACCCATTTTAGCTCAGTAACTTAAAAATCGACGAACTCTGGACCGCGAAAAGGGCAATACTCGTGGCATTCAAATTGGGAGAGAGAATGACCAACATTTTCCTTCTTGGTTAATGGTTGTCCATAGTCCAGAGGTCCACATCAGAATTCTTATTTCCTTCAATACCGTACCACACTTATCTTAATGCTAAGGTCTGTGCTGGCACAAAGCTGCCTTAAATTAGAGCAATCAACATTGCCACCGTCCAGGCTAGTTTTGATGGAATGGAATGGCATTAGGATTTTCTTGGTAATACAAACCGTTTACTGATGTTAAATTTTATCCTTGATGTGAAGTTTAAGTTTTGGCGTTAATGTTGTAAAACTCTCTCTCTCTCTCTCTCTCTCTCTCTCTCTCTCTCTCTCTCTCTCTCTCTCTCTCTCTCTCTCTCTCTCTATATATATATATATATATATATATATATATATATATATATATATATATAAGTGTATGTATACATGTATGTATATTTTGTATATATATACATATATAAATATATATTTATGTACTGTATATATATATATATATATATATATATATATATATATATATATATATATATATATATACATACATATATATATATATAACATGGTAAGGATAGATATACAATATATCTATCTGTATATCTATATATATGTATGTATATATATAATATAAATTATAAAAATACATATACATACATATATATATATATATATATATACATATATATATATATATATATATATATATATATATATATATATATATATATATATATATATATATATATATATATATATAAAAAGAGCATCACATTACTGCCCTTAGATGACGTCATTTCCACCTCATATAGATGACGCATCTTCGAGGTTCTAAAATTCCATCCAGCGATTTCTGTTTCCTTGAATGATTTCAATTGCTCGTAATTTTAAGGAAGGTCTCTTTCCTGATCAGACTCTGATTGGAGTTTATGACCACCCGGTGTCGCCCATTTTTGGAAAAATCGATTTATTTTATCCGTGATATTTCTGTGAAGTCGAATGTATCGTATCCACATCTTGTTTGTATATTTATATATGAATTTTTAGGCAATACTTGGCAAGCCGTAAAATTTATCGGTTTAGTGAGATTTATTATTATTATTATTATTATTATTATTATTATTATTATTATTATTATTATTATTATTGTTGTTATTGTTATTATTATTACTATTACTATTTAATTCCCAATATTAACTTTCTTTTTACCATAGCTACTAGCAAATTCGATCAAATGAATATTATGACGGTTTTAATTATTCCAATAGTGTCATTTTTATAATCTGAGGGTCATACATCACATGAATAACTGTGAAAGTCTTCAAACACAAAATTATTTAATTTACACTGGTTTCAGTGATGTATATCGGCTTGCATTCTGGACATTTTTTCTCTGTAATTATTCAAAGTGTTTCCTTTAATAAGAAATTCACAATTTTCTGATAAAAAAGGGTATGAAATGCTTTTCTCCTTTTAATGGTATAATTTCTTCGTTTATAATTCAGCTGTCATCCACACTCTTGGTTGAAATATCTTACGACTGAAAAATATAATTGTAGTTTTGTAAGTTTATATATATATATATATATATATATATATATATATATATATATATATATGGGTCTGTATGTAAATTATGCATATATTACCTATTTGATATTTTATCTTTACTCATTATATCTTGAATATTTTCTTGTTTCCTTCTTTTTCAAAAATGTTTACCCTGTTCTATACATGAACTTTTACATTTGCGCCATATGAATGATTGTTTGCTTTGAATAATAATAATAATAATAATAATAATAATAATAATAATAATAATAATAATAATAATAATAATAATGCCATCCGAGATATTTACTGTAAAAAATTTTATTGTGAAATGTAAATTATTTCACAGGTCATTATAGACGAGAGAGAGAGAGAGAGAGAGAGAGAGAGAGAGAGAGAGAGAGAGAGAGAGAGAGAGAGAGTGCTAAATATGCAAGAGAAACATGCTAAACGAATCGCAATGCATTTACTTTCCACCATGTCTCGGTTAGCAAAGTAGGAGTGACTTCCAAATTGAATGGCTTTTATGCATACGGGAGCAAAAGGTTCACAGGAACCTCTCGTGTAGCCTGCTACTTTATGGCAGTGGTTTGTAGCTCTCTCTCTCTCTCTCTCTCTCTCTCGCTCTCTCTCTCTCTCTCTCTCTCTCTCTCTCTCTCTCTCTCTCTCTCTCTGCTTGCATGTCTTTCTGTTTGTCTGTCTGTATTTGTCATAAGTCTTGAATTAAAAGGGCGATATTACGCTCAGATATTACTTAGTATAATACTCTTAAATAGGTACGGTATTCAGTGTAATCTCTCTCTCTCTCTCTCTCTCTCTCTCTCTCTCTCTCTCTCTCTCTCTCTCTCTCTCGCCGTATATGTTTGCATTTTTTTCCGCTTGTCTGTCCATCGCTATTACGCGTAGACATTACTTTGTATATTATTTTGTAATAGGTACGGTATTCAGTGTAAAACATCTTCTTCTTTCTCTCTGTCTCTCCACCATCCTCGTTTTCTCCTCCTGTCTCTCTCTCTCTCTCTCTCTCTCTCTCTCTCTCTCTCTCTCTCTCTCTCTCTCTCTCTCTCTCTTATATATCTACCTCTCTCTCCCCCATAATTCTTGCACAGAGGTGATGTTCGAGACGGCCATTCCATTAACCCCTTGAATTACCTTTGCTCATACCTTTGCCCCGATACCAACTCAATACGCGGGATTTCTAAGCCAAACACGCCTACCGGAGTTATTAAACATCCACGGCCACCCACAAAGGCACTTCAGAGGCCCTTTTGAAAATGGTGTATAAACCTCTCCCCGAACAAGGAACGGCGGGGGTCATAAACTATCGCCGCGAAACGAGAGAGAGAAAAATAAAAAAAGAGAGAAAAAGTAAAAAAGTAAAAAAAAAAGATAAAAAGGTAAAAAAAGAAAAAAGTGGGGTTAAACCCGTTCGCATGAATCACATTGCATAAATGGCCGATGAAATTTTCATGGCCATTTAAGCGTCGAGGATTAAAGAGCAATTGACTTTAATTTGAAGCCAACAAGGCTCGCAGCGTTTTTCGAAATGCTTCGTCGGCCAGACGTTTAGCAGAATGAGCGCTTCCAGGAGGAGGAGGAAGAGGAGGAGGAGGAGGAGGGGGCGTCCGAGTTACCTACCATCTGCTAATAAGAGAAGGTGAGAATTTCCCAAGGTAGTTTGGCTCTCTCGAGATTTATTTACTTACTTGCTCAATTATTCGTCGGTCCTTTTTCTGGTGCAGCAAAAGCCACTGAATAGATTGCTTTTAAAGTTTTAGTTGATTTTCAATGCTCCAGGGTCATATAATTACCCTTAGTCGAGTAATTTTACGTAAAATATTAGTTTTCAAATACACTCATAGCAATTTTGACATATTTTGAGTGGATGTTTCCCAAGAATGAATATGGACGAAAAAATGCGTCGAGGATTTTCAGATATGTTTTAGTGATTCAAAATGCTTTCTCCGCCTTCTTCTTCTTCTTCTTCTTCTTCTCCTCCTTCTTCTTCTTCTTCTTCTTCTTCTTCTTCTTCTTCTTCTTCTTCTTCTTCTTCTTCGCATTATTATTATC
>NC_089752.1:29936383-29966383 GCF_040412425.1 Macrobrachium rosenbergii
GGCGTTAGCTTTCACTGGGTGCAAGTTGTCTAATCCCGAAACATCCAATATTAGAAACCACATAAAACTATGCAAAAGTAAAATAAACTATAATGATTTTAAGATTATACTAACTAGTCAACACGAACACCACCTCCCTATTCTTGAATCGTTAGCGATCAAAAAGCTTGTTCCCTCTTTGAACAATCATTCCTCGTCCACGCCCCTGTATATAGCTTAAACCACACCCCACCTTATGTTTATTGTTTTTCATACAGCAACTGAACTTCGAGGAATAAGGTCTGTTAGTTAAAAATTTCCTATTTCTTTCTCTCTCTTTTTTTTTTTTTAACAATTTTATTTTAGGTTTACCTTTTTTACTGATGTTTTACTTTATCATATTTTATTTGTACATATATCCTAAATCTTCTTGCTGTATTTGTATATTTTACTTTGTTTTTTTAGCCTTGAGGATGAGACAAGGATCTCGAAACGTAGGCCGCCCTGAATAAAGGAAAACCATGTACCAAGCTGTCTGCTTTAGTGCCTTCTTATATATATATATATATATATATATATATATATATATATATTACACACACTCACACATAATATATATATATATATATATATATATATATATATATATATATATATATATATATATATATATATATATATATATATATATATATATATATATATATATATATATATATATATTTCTGAAAGCATATGGCGGGTGCAGTGTATTAAAGAGGAGGTTACGCTATTTAGCCGTAAATTAACTGGTAAAAGAACAGATTTATAAGTTTCTCTGATTAGAATAGCTGTGACGTCACAGCCCTTTCCTGTTCCCGATTGATGTGATTTTCTAACAGGACTTTGCTGTAATTTAGACCAGTTGACATCCACGTCTTGTGAAGAAGGTGTCACTTTTGCACTTTTTCTTGCATTCTTTTCCATCCTGCAGCTCAGCATTATTCTTAGTAACCGTTATTCTTTTTATAATCAACGTCGTCTTCAACCCTCCAAAGCCGTATGACGAAAGAACCTCATGTCATTCCCATGCTTTAATTTTCGCTAATCTCCACTGGTCTCAAACCTCCCTTCTATACTTAAGGAGCCGCCAGCCCAACCCCAGTTTGCGCGAATTGCAGTTGCTCGCTGCAAAATTTGGCAGCTGAAAATGACTGCAACATTTGAATCTTTTTGAGTCACTGCGATTTAAGTCTGAACAACTATTCTATACTAGGCGATATTAACCTAATTAGGATCATTTCTCCTTATAATGGTCTCTCTAAACAATCTTAAAAAACATCAAAGCCATTACCTTAAGTAGGTTCGATAAAAAACAAAAATTTATGTCCAATATATTAATAGTTTTTTTAGCGATGTTCCTTTTGCGTTAATGGTGGCAGTCTCTTTTGCCATAGCTATATTTCTCTTGAGTTTCCGAGATCATTAATTAAGCCTTCTTAAATCATTGAATTATCTGGCGAACACTTAGTCCAGTGTGTGTAAATCCTTTCCTGTTTAACCTTGCGTAACCACCCATCAGTATACAAACTCGCGCACACACATATATATATAATATATATATATTTATATATAATTATATATGCATGTATATATATATACATATATATATATAGGCTATATATATATATATATATATATATATATATATATATATATACATATATATATACATATACACAAACACACCGTGGTATCCACTTATCATTTTGTTCGTCGTTCTCCTCACTACCTGTCCAATTCAGTAATGTAAATGGCCACGATTCGTCAGTTTCACTTTTGAACCAGTGTTGCAACGCCACCCCCATCTGAAGTATCTTTATCTCGAGCCTCCTTCCCCCGTCAGCGTCTTTAGGGCTACGGGATGCTTGTGAGATGCGCTTGTGATTTTGCTATTTATTGGATGGCAAATCGGAGTCGATTTATGAGATCGTAAATTTCGCTTTTTTTGGTTACTTTTTGTTTCTGTTTTGCCGCTGGCTATTCGTTAGCACATACTCTATGCAGTTTAATATAGGGCACCTGGGTTTTATGTATATTTATTCACCTTTGGCACACACTCGCACACTACCCACCTACCCTCATGGGCCAATATATATGTATGTGTATATAATTATATATATATATATATATATATATATATATATATATATATATATATATATATATATACATATATATATGTATATATATATGTGTGTGTGTGTGTGTGTGTGTATATATATACAGTATATATATGTGTGTATATATATATGTATATATATATACATACACACTCTAGGGCAGGGCATACATGAAACCTGAAAACTATAATGAACTTTGTGTTGTTTGACTTTATTTCCATTTCTTAATTAAAGCAACTTGTTTTGATCAATTTTCTAAATATCGCCTATAATTTCGTAGTTATATCTCATGGAAAGAATTAATTGAATTACAAAATGCCCATTATGAAAATATCGTAAATTTTTTAAGTTGACCGTCCAGATTTATCTCGTGTTACCCTGCAGTTTGATATGACCCGTCTCGTGTTTAATGTATCCGATATATAGCCTGTGTATTTTCCTCAGCATTAAAAAAAAAAAAAAGGGCCGGTCGTTGTATGAAGCAATCTACTTTCAGCGAACTACATGTGAAGAGCAGTGAGACGATCCTTCTCCATCTCGCCTGACGTATTTATTTCCTTACATTATCCCCTCCTACCCTTCCCACCCTCCCACTCAACCATACCCTCCTCCAACACCCTTTCCTCCAAGTGGAGGCGGTGTATAATCACATAAAGCGGCGACATTTGCCCTGCTAAAGCTCCATAATGAGTCGCTTTGCTCGGCGTCGTCATGTCACGGGTGGCCGGGCAGGAGGTGATAACTCTGCCACTTGATAATTGCTTCAGGTGGCTTCGTAGTCGTCTTCTTCTCCGCCCTCGGAGGAGGAGAAGAGAGGAGGGAGGTTATGGGGTGTCGTTGAGAGGTTTTTAAAGAGGGTAAGATATGCGAAATGGAGTAGAGGAGGAGGAGGAGCAAGAGTAAACGAGAAGAAGAAATCAACTAAGAAAAGTAATGATGTTGGCAAATGACAGTAATTTAGGAGTGGTAAATGGAGTAGCTGGCACCTTTAAAAATCTAAATATTGAAAACCGTCACTCATAATTATTTCTAATCTTATTTTCCTTTGAGAATAAATGTGTCAGGAAGAATCAGAGAGAATATCAAAACCCAGTGGATAAATCTGGAAAACTTAAGTGTAAGAAGAGTAAGACGAAAGGAAGAGAAAGCGTGCGAGTAAAAATGGAAGAAGAGAAAGGGAGCGGGGTCTTGTCTTCTTGCCAACTCGTGCCAGAGTCATTCCGATCTCTTATTCGTGTCAGCCTCAATTTCATCTCCTTGCCAAGTCCCTCTAGTATATGAGGCTCTTCCTTTCATTACAAATTCCATGCTGCTTTGTAACACGTACTACATGCAAACAAGACGAAAACTGTGTATTTATGCATAGGTTTATTTGTTTGCTAGTCTGATTATCTATTTTGATCTTTACTATTTTTCTGTTCATCCTATTGTTCACACATGGACTTTATTGAATGTGGAGGACTGCTTAGCGAGTTAATGGAGCATTTTGGATAATAAATAAAATTGCAAATAGTAATTATAACCAGGCAGAATTATGGAATTTCTTAAGACATGCTAACAATGCCACGCTCATCATTTTCACGGACATTTAGTCTAAGGAAAAAGTGACGCTGGTCGAAACGTCGGAAAATCGCACCCCTTCATGACAGGAGGTTCTCATTTGGTTGTTTATCTTTTACCTTCTTTCTGTACATCATAATCTTTTGATGGATTATGTAACTGCGTTAGGAGTCAACGAACAAATTTAACATACGTTTCATATTTACGAAGGCTCAAATATAAAAGGGGAATAATAGAGGTCATCCGATCCATACGCTCTACAAATCAACTTGATGTATATTTGAAACCTTCATTTACCTTCCTTGGTTTTATTGTGCTGTAAAAGTGGAGTTTTATCTTCGAAATGTTTAAAGTCATACAAGGTCCAAATACGGAGGGTAATAACAATAATGGAGGTGCGAAAAAAGCGACACAACTCCGCAGTTGTTGGGGCTGTAATAATGATAAAATTAAAGACACAGCAAAGAACTAAATAACAAAGAAAAAACTTAAAGTTAATAACTTTTAGGAAAAACTCGTTCTGCGCTTTTTCAGTTGCCTTTTTTAGTTTTCTGTAAAAGAAAACTATTGAGATGACCATTTGTCTGTCCGCCCGCACTCCTTCTGTCCGCCCTCAGACTTTAAAAACTACTGAGGTTTTAGAGGGCTGCAAATTGGTATGTTCATCATTCACCATCCAATCACCAAACAGACCAAGTTGCAGCCCTCTAGCCTCAGTAGTTTTTTTTTTTTTTTCAAATTTCATTTAAGGTTAAAGTAAGTCACGGGCCGTGGCTGAGAGTTTCATATAGTGTTATACGCTGTACAGAAAGCTCGGTTGCTCCGAAGAAACTTCGGCCGATTTTTTACTTGTTTTTATTTCGAAAAGATTATGGTATGATCCCAACAATGTCGAATAGAAACTTTCTAACTTATTCCTTCTTCATAATATACTTCTTATGTGCAGATGCAGATGTATGCAAGTTGTTTCGTTGAACTCACTATGCCTCTGTTGATTTAAGCGGTGAATATTAACCTGGCAGTCAGTCGACTGTTACGAATCACTTCTGGAAGTAGAGTGGGGCGTATTACTATCAAGATTATCACAAAAAATCTTTAGGGCAAACCTATCTATACGAGGCGTTAGGTTAAAAAAATAAGGGTGAATGGCTTTGCGAATAACGTGATCGATTCTGTTTCTTCGGCAATATTATTCTCCAGCTAAACCTCTTTTCTCTTTCCCAAATATTTCCTCCAGCAACGAAATTGTAGAAAGTGTATTTTACACGTGGCAGGATTTAGACTGTGTGAGTGTGTTAGAAAGGTATGTGAAGAACTGAACTATAGAACTTCATAAAACTTAACGAATGCATTCATTATGTGATATTATCGAGATTGACGACTTTTGGGATAAAGGTAGGTTTTGCTCGGTGCGATTATCGCTCAACGATGATCGCTCATAGATTAACGATGATCGTCAAGCGATTTTTAGAGCACTAATTTGCTTGCTTTTTAATTTGCCTGCTTTGCTTTGAAAGACTGACGGTCAGTCGTTTAAAGCAAAACAGCCCAATTAAAAAACAAGCAAATTAGTGCTCTAAAAATCTTTTGACGATCATCGTTAATCCATGAACGATCATCGTTGAGCGATAATCGCACCGAGCAAAACCTACCTTAACTGGTGCTGAGTCAAGAAGATATTCTCCTGGAAACCTTATCAATCACGATTAGCTTTCTCCCAGAAGTAAGTTATCGCGAAAGTGCCACTCAATCGAACATAAAGATCGAGTTTTATCAAATTCTGTTCGCCAGATCTTTGGATATCTACCAACTAATTCACGCTACCACACAAAGAGAAGGATTTTCGACGGTTTAAATACTCATTAGTGAACTTTAATTTTTTTCGTATACTTGGGGGACTTATGCCCATTACCCGTAATTATTACTTTGTTCCAGTGAATCCTCTACTATAGAAGGGCATTATCAAGTTGTCCGTCTCATATGCCTTTGTTTTAAAGTTGAATGGATTATTATGTTGTAGTGATATGATTAACTAAAGTCAATTTCTATTCCTGTTTTGTGTTTAAGTAAGTTGATCCTGTTTTATTGTTGACAGAATTATAAAAAAAAATCTCCGGTAAATCCCAGCATCAATTGTCAGTAATGCTGTTCATCCGATATCGAACTCTTGGTCTGTAGATAAGTGACAGATAAGGAATGTGAGGATCACCTCGTCAAGTACCTTCCCATATTGAGTTATAGGATGGTATATGGTTTGACGGTGAACTGACCACTCGTCTTTTATTTTCCCTTCTTCTCCTTTCTTTCATTTCATCATCGACTGTGAGCTGCTGCAATCGACTAGTAATCGGGTACATAATTTAGTGTTTAGATCAAGAGAGAAACTCTAGATATAACTCAGCATGCCCAAATCGCTCTCTTTTCGTCCGGTTGTACGAACTATAGTGGTCTCTCAACAGTGAGGCAAGCTTGTATGAGAGAGAGAGAGAGAGAGAGAGAGAGAGAGAGAGAGAGAGAGAGAGAGAGAGAGAGAGAGAGAGGGAGAGAAACTAGGAGGGTGGTGGGTAGTTGTACTATACGAGCGGTGGTTAACAACAAAGTTAAGAAAGACATAGATTAAGTTTGAATGAGCCAGATGACGTTTTGGTGTGCACATCTGGGGGCAAGGCAGCAGAGAGGGTCTTGGGTTGCTCGTGCTTAGTAGAGAGAGAGAGAGAGAGAGAGAGAGAGAGAGAGAGAGAGAGAGAGAGAGATAACAAAATTACCCTTTTCAGGATTATTCATATAATTAGATAGTTGGGTATCATCTATTGTGCAACATAAAAAACGATCAGACAAATGAGCTATTTTGGATAAATTTCAGCTTAATGGCGGGGGTGTAGAGAGAGAGATAGAGAGAAGGAAGACTAGGAACAGAAATTTGTGTATCCTTAAAAGCAATAAACACTTCATGGAACACCAAATTATCGTAAACACTTCCCCGTAATGTTTATCCGCTGTTTATTTTCACAGTGACAATAGTTCCCATGGCGTTATGGAAGATAACAGATATGTTTTCATATTAATCATGTTAATAAAAAAATACAAGTTTTTGTGTGATCGTGCGGTAACTTTTCCCCTGACTTGTAATCTTCCATTATCCAAGAGGCGGGTTTATCGCCAGTCTGTTTTCAAATTCCCCTTTCATAATCTGTACCCGTCACCTCTGCCTTACATTCACTGTCGTTCTTATTGGATAATATTGTCTTTTCGTTCTTAGACTTCAGCCACATCGACTCAAAACTTTTCAGTCTTCTTCGAAGACTTTTAAATTTTACACCAACTCTTCCCTCACATTCTCTCTCCTTGACTAAGCCACTTTAAACATTCTTGCTTTATGGTAAATGTGTACACCCTGCATATAATAAATTTCATGTATGTTTTATGACATTTAAATGCAATTTAGAAAATAGACTGATGTATTTCTAATGTTAGTGACTAAATTCCGTTTGTGGAAAATTTTAACACCCTCTAAATACAGTTGCTTCATTGTAATGTGAGATTGTCTCCCTTATTGTGCATAATGTAAGGTATATACTACTTTTACGAAAATTCTGTAAGTAAACTAATCAGTAATTATTTCAAACACTCCTCTGTTTAACAGTACATGTATTTTTGAACCTTAAGATTAGGTCGTCACTGGTCGGCTGTCTTTATCCATCAAGCGTGCATATACTTGTAATGAAGACAACTGGATAACTGCTGTTATAATATCATGCAGGACTACTAATACCGTCTAATTATTGTGTTTGATACATTGCTCTCGAGATCTTCACGATTGCATGCCGCTCCACCTCCTGTGATCGTTGCACGAGAATCAGCCGGTTTGATTAATCTCTTATGTAATTTTCTTCCAGGATTTGGAATACTAAGCTTACCTCTGTATGTGCTGAATGACCCAACCTGCAACAAATTTGTCATAACGATTTTTCTCCTCACTGACTGAACTTGATTTTGGCAGAATTCTTTGTCTCGGTCTCTCCTGCCTTCTTCTTCTTCTTCTTCTTCTTCTTCTTCTTCTTCTTCTTCTTCTTCTTCTTCTTCTTCTTCTTCTGGAGGCTCTCACTGGTAGCCTACATGAAAACCAGCTGCAGTATTTAGGATAATAAGAATTGCTACCCTTCCCGTGCCCACAGGATGGGTATTATTTTTGCTTGCGGTGGATATAGGAGTTATTGCGGACAATGCCAAGGCCTCGGTTGTTTTTCAGTTCGTTTATGTGGAACAAAACAGTCTAAGAGACAGAGAGGAAGTTGACATCAAAACGCCGTTGTTACGAATATCTTTACTCGTCAGTGTTTTTCATGTTTTAAGTTTTTCACACTACTCTGTGCGTTATTCGTAGATGATTTTTGTGTAAGATTTCTTTCAGAGAGAGAGAGAGAGAGAGAGAGAGAGAGAGAGAGAGAGGGGAGTCCACAGACGGTTATCCTGAATTAACCGAATAAAGTATCCCAGAGAAAATGCCGACCTCTCTAAGTGCCACTATCATTAAGGAAGCGGCTATAGAGGAAATCCGACCCAATTATAACCGTAAATGAGGACTAATTCCCCCTGAGAAAAATGTCGTGGGTGGAGCTTATTGTAATTCCTCAGATGTGGACTAACTTTAAGTGGGACATTTGTCACAATTTTCTTCACTGTGTCACGGCATATATCATGCCGCTGAGGCGGCGGAAGGACAAAGGCTGATAGGCAGACGGACACGGAGAGAGAGAGAGAGAGAGAGAGAGAGAGAGAGAGAGAGAGAGAGAGAGAGAGAGAGAGAGAGAGAGTCCGTCTAATGATAGATAAGTTGAAATAGAATTAGAATATGTTATATGCCTGACTTGTTTACAACTTGTATTTGTGACAAAACGCTTTGTATATATATTATGACATGGTCAGTGATAAGGAAGCTGTTAGGTTACTCCCCACGAAAGAACTATCATGGAGCAGCGCTGTGGCTTAAGTGCAGACCACCTATAGCTTCCATTGAAAAATGGGCTAATATTGTGGTTGAATATGGAATAGAATCAAATGAGGGAAAACGAGGATACTTTTTAATATAGAGAAAATAGATAACAGGCTTGCGATTCTCTTGTGTCACCGATAATCCTGTTTTCTTATTTTGCCTAAATGGTCTTTTTCGACTTTCAAGCAAAACAGTGAAAACCTCTTGAAGATTATACAGATTATTTATTTTGGTTTGATTTCGTTGGCCGGTATTGTGCTCTTGTTCTCATGAGCAACCTGTAGTTTAAATATTTGAATTCTAGAAACCGAAGATAATGCGTTCCAAAGATGGTTCAATGGAAAGAGAAATTTTCAAGAAGCCTGATGCTCACTAATCTAATAGCTGAGTAAATTTTAAGTTGGTGCAAGGCGCGAACTTGAGGGACAACTAGTTTGACCACTCCTTGCTATTTATTTTCTCTGGGTGTGGGATTCTCTGCATTCCTCTGTGTTTTAGGAATAATTTAATTTCACAACTTTTCTTTCTCTTCTTTAGCAGGAAGATCAGCTGTCACGTCAACGAAGCAGTCATATCCGTCTCGGTTTCTTTGCTTAAAAGAAAGATGGATTGATTGATTCTGTATATTGGGTTAACTAAGTATAGTCACCGATCCCTGAAATTAAATCAGTTAAGTTTCTCCAGAAGTCGATAAATTACGTACAGTGAAAGAAAACCCATTTCAAGGGCTACACAAGAATACTATAATACAATTACTTCAGTTCTCACACATAACCCAACACCCACTTTCAAAATATAAGCTGACATGGAGAATGATGCTCATAAGACCAAAACCACTTCATCTTTGGTGCTGAAAAGGACGGATGATGTATGTTGTTGCTTAGATAGGAGGCAATTAAGTTAACGTTACCCCCGAGATGAAATTACCGTTATAAAATGACCGAATTAAACGAGGAAAGAGCTGGGGTGGGGGCGTGACGAATAGCTTCTAATGAGTTGATTAAAAGAACTCACAAGACTATAAAGTGACGACGTCTTGTAGAAAACGGGATCCAAATAGAAAACGCAAAAAAATAACATTGTTTATTCTTGTTCTTTGCTCTTTGACGAAAGTGACGTTTATTGCAACAGCTAGTGGCATCATTTTTTAAAAATTTATAAATCATCAATTTTAATGAATCCTGTCCATCGTTTATACAAGAAAAAATGGAATAGTGCTGGGAAAAAGAATGACGATTATTACTGAACATATAGGAGACCGAAGACTAAGGGAGTTGAATATATATAGGTAATAACAAGTGACATTATATTAAAATGAAATTTTAGTCATTATTAACAAAAGAAAAAATAAATCACAAAATTCCGTGTACGTGCGTGTGCTACAAATAGTAAAAGTTAATCTTTCAAGGAGAGATGAGGAATAAAGATGAAAAGAGATACAGTTACAAGAGAGAAACGCCTTAAAACAAATAAAGATATTATGATGACAGGTTCGAAGTGTCACTGGGTGTTTAGTGTGAAGTGTTAGGACCCTCACACAAGGGTTCTGAAGGACTCGTGTGGGTGAGTTTGGGGAATGGGTGATGATAGAGAGAGAGAGAGAGAGAGAGAGAGAGAGAGAGAGAGAGAGAGAGAGATATTCGTTATAAAATCAGTGAAGGAATACAATATGTTCATCCTTCCTTAAAGGAAGTGATGTTCACATTGACAGGATAAGTATGATGAGATTAATAGAAGGATTTACTGATTCACAAGGGGAAGTAATATACATATGAACGTTTTTGTGGAAACAGATTTATATATACATAAGGAACATTTATATATACCATTTAAGATACAGGTTATAAAACAATGAAACGTTTCATTATGAATCAACGCCATTTCCATTTTGTGAATATTCTGGATTTTGCTTTGTAGGTATGAGAGTAGGCTATTTTTTTCTTCTCTTTTTGTCTTCGTGTCTTGGTCACATTTGGCCCCTATATGTATGACCTTGACCTGTTTTTTAAGGTCAAAGGTTAACTTAGCGAGATATTTTAATTGCAAGCGATTGCTAATGCTTTATATTTACATTGCATTTTGAATTGTTTAATAAAATGTCTTAAAAAATTACAAATGCAGTATAATTATTATTACTGCGTTCAAGCTTTTATTGCCTTTATTTAATTTTTATAACTGGTAGGCCTTATATTTTGTTTCTGATGTGCATTGGGAATGTATACTTATTCTTCCTAGTATATTCATTACTTTATTAAGAAGGTTTCTGGTATATTGCGACTTGTTTATTCTGCATTATTATTATTATTATTATTATTATTATTATTATTATTATTATTATTATTATTATTATTATTATTATTGTTATTATTATTGTTGTTGTTGTTGTTGCTGTTGCAGTTTACGTTATCGTTGCCCGCACAGAGGGAGATAAACCTACTCAGACAAAAAGTAATGTATTTAAATTTGACAAATATGGCACAAAGTCGACCCACCTCTTAGTCCAATAACTTTAATGGCGGCATAACGAGCCTCAAGAGGTCTAATGATGCCTCACCCCACCCCCAACAAACCTCCCCTTTACCCCCACCCCCGCCAGTGACGAAGAAGGAGGAGGCGAAGGGTGGTCCGGGACTTCACCGGGATGTCTGGGAAATTCACCCGTGGGCTATAATCGTCCAGAGGGATATAGGAAGTGAGGGGATATGAGTTAGAAAACAAGATGATTTCATTGATAAACTTGTGTAGGAGAGATGAGTAAAAAAAATGGCTCCCTCTCTCTGGATAGGGTTTGTGATTAATGTTGTTTACGATCTGGATACTGAACCTCCTCTCTCTCTCTCTCTCTCTCTCTCTCTCTCTCTCTCTCTCTCTCTCTCTCATAGTCGACCTTCCTAGGAATTGGTAACAGCGTCAACTGGGAGTCAAAGGAAGGCATAGGGCTGGCAACTTCATCCCAACATAAGACCTGCTGTGGGCTAACACCCTCGAATTCACTTTACCTTGATAATATTTAACACCAAAAGGGAATCATGTATACATGATAAGTGTGTGATAAGTGCATCTGGCCCGACAGGGATTCTAATGTATACCTTTAGGCTTAGATATAGAGGCAACATAGACTAATCCACTCAGCCATGAAGTTGACAAATTTATATATATATATATTTATGTATACAGTATACATATATATATATATATATATATATATATATATATATATATATATATACAGTGTATATATATATATATATTTATATATACAGTATATATATATATATATATATATATATATATATATATATATATATATATTATATGTAAATATATTATATTTATATATATGTGTGTGTGCCTGTGTGTATGTATATATATACTGTATATATATGTATATGTTAATGTATATGTATATCTACTTACTGTATCTATTATACATATACACATACAGTGAAGAGGCAACTACTTAGTCCCTTTTTATGATGAAATATCCCGTTATCAGAATCATTGTGGAAGGGAAATTATACTTCCACGCAAAATATGTATCTTTGTTTAAAGCTGCAATGGGATTACTCCCTGCTTTTTGCTTTGCTAACATTATCTATAGCCTCCGCTCCAAGAAGAAAGAGACCGTGCGGGTAGAAGTCCAGCCTAATATAACGAAAGGAACTACAAGCTTTCCGTCGTTACTGGTAACCTCCTTGATTCAGTTTTGCCCTTTATATCCGTTTAGATTTAAGACTTCAGTTAATTAGATGATATTAAACCGGACTTCTAACCTTTGTACATTGTCGGAACAACCTTCATTTTTTAGTTCTCTAAGTCTTCATTGTGAGTACCACGTCTTATAGTTCCTCGTTGGACGGGTCGGTATAGTTCTCGGCTAGCACTCTGCTGGGCCCGCGTTCAAGTCGCCGACCGGCCAATGAAGAATTAGAGGAATTTATTTCTGGTGATAGTAATTCATTTCTCGGTATAATGTGGTTCGGATTCCACAATAAGCTGTAGGTCCCGTTGCTATAGGTAACCAATTGGTTCTTAGCCACGTAAAATAAGTGTAATCCTTCGGGCCAGCCCTAGGAGAGCTGTTAATCAGCTCAGTGGTATGGTTAAACTAAGGTATACTTAACCACGTCTTATTAGTTATGAATGATGTCACTCTGAAGACGACACATACTGCAACTCCCTAACTTCCGACGTTTTTTCAAGCATAAATAAGTCTTTGCTATTACTGACATTTTGCGGTTCGTCGCCGTGAGATATCTGGATGAAAAACGCTAGTTATAACCTTTCGTAACTTCGTGGTAGTTTCGAAGTTTTCTTTGAAAAGTATGAATATATAATTTTAGCTTTTTTTCACTGTTAATTTATAAGGTCATTCCTGTACGTTGAATTGATATTTCTCGCCAGTCTTCCTTGATTCGTTGATTTATTTTATTTCTGAAAAATGAATAGATGTGTTGTACGTAGATGAATGATACTAATGAAAGTAGCTGTAATTATTTAATGTGTGGTTATTGTCTTGGTTACTCATTATGGCCTATGCTGTCATTTTCTACGAAGCAGAAATTATTGCTTCTGTTGCTATATTACCCACTGTAACTTTCACCGCGAGCGTCATTATCATAGCTGCCAATTTTCGAGAAACCTTTGAAATTTTCGACTCGCTTCCATATTTCCTGATCATACAATCTTCAGTTCATGATTTCAACAAACAAATAAGAAGGTCAAATTTATACATAGTAATTTAGTATATTTTCATCAGAAAGGATGCGATTCAATTATGGGTGTGTTCAGCTTTCTAGAATATTTGAATGAAATGCCCTAATAAAAGAACTTGGATGACCTTGATATTACTAACCGTTTACCACTTCTGTCCACATTTCTCATCCGTTCATATGTCTTTAACTCAATATTTTCTCTTTCTTTCGTATTCACCATCTGTACTTCACTACCAAGGAGAGTTGACACATCTTTAGAGGGTGCATCGCCCTCTGCTTTCTCAGAAAGTCGCCAGATATGGGATTGCTAGCCTTACCATTGATAACACTCGCGCTAGTAGACATCTGGGTCCACTGATATGCAGCAGGCTAGGATCGAGCCACGAACCTCGCAAATGCGAGTCGGTGCTCTGCTGCATCATTCACACAAATGAACAGACTTCTTACCGGGACCAATTTTATTTGAAAACTGCAGGAAACGCAGTTGGCCAGGAAACATCTGTCTTGAGCGAAAATGGCTGCATGACTCCTTCTCTTTCACAATAACAATATTACACGCCTATGGAGACACAGAGAGAGATAGGGAAGGGGGGAGGTGAGGTGTGGGAGGGGGGTAGAGGACTGAGAGAGGGAGTGCCGGATCCGGAGAGAGAGAGAGAGAGAGAGAGAGAGGCGGGGGAATGAATGGATAGATTGGCTCTGGCGTTCATGCCAATCGGCTACAATGAAAGCCGCTCTGTCATCAACGGCGCTTTTTATTTCCTCTTGTGTTCTAAGTGGCCGGTTCACGTGCTTAAGTGTCCGTGCGTGTGTGTCTGTGTACTGCTTATGTTGAGCCCGCCTTATCTCTCTCGTGTAAATTGAAAAATATGTGGGACAGGGACTGCGAGCCGTCCCTCCTCATTCAGGGTTTTGTCCACCCACATGCGCCTACTCACTCGATCCATTCACTCGCTCATCCAGCTGTTTCATTTGCATAAATAAGTACGCATTTTTTCGTCATGCCAATGTTATCGTCCCATCCTTCTCTCTCTCTCTCTCTCTCTCTCTCTCTCTCTCTCTCTCTCTCTCTCTCCAGTTCCTCGTTGGACAAGTCGGTAGAGTTCTCGGCTAGCACTCTGCTAGGCTCGAGTTCGAGTCTCCAACCGGCCAATGAAGAATTAGAGGAATTTGTTTCTGGTGATAGAAATTCATTTCTCGGTATAATGTAGTTCGGATTCCACAATAAGCTGTAGGTCCCGTTGCTAGGTAACCAGTTGGTTTTAAGCCACGTAAAATAAGTCTAATCCTTCGGGCCAGCCCTAGGAGAGTTGTTAATCAGCTCAGTGGTCTGGTTAAACTAAGGTATTCTTCTCTCTCTCTCTCTCTCTCTCTCTCTCTCTCTCTCTCTCTCTCTTTTCTGAAAAATCTCGAAATTCAGCTGTTCAAAATACGTAATTTTCATTTTGCTGTCTCCCCTTGTTTTTAATTAATATGAAAATCAGTACTTATACTAACAGTCTTGAATTATTGTAATATATATCGATGGATAAGGTAGCTAAAAATGTTATTAATGTCATGAAAAAGTACTTTTTTAACAGGCAATATTTGAATATAACAGTAGACCCCATGTATTTCAACCTATAAAAAAAGTATACCATAGTTTAACCAGACCACTGAGCTGATTAACAGCTCTCCTAGGGCTGGCCCGAAGGATTAGACTTTATTTTACGTGGCTAAGAACCAATTGGTTACCTAGCAATGGGACCTACAGCTTATTGTGGCATCCGAACGACATTATAGCGAGAAATGTATTTCTATCTCCAGAAATAAATTCCTCTAATTCTCCATTGGCCGGTCGGAGTCTCGAACTCGGGCCTAGCAGAGTGCTAGCCGAGAACTCTACCGACTCATCCGACGTGGAATTATTTCAGCCTATAAACACTGAGCATTACGACATCATGGTGAGGATTGGTTTACATTAGGCTAAAGTATAAATAAATCTGAATCAGTTTGATAAATGTACGCTTGAGCTGAAATGTAGTTACCTTTTCGCTACTGTAAATGAGCGAAGCATTAACTTCAGTTTACTAACCAGAATGGGTTCGAGTCCCACCTGGGAAGGGGAATGTCTTAATTGAATCCATATCAGTGGAAAGCCCGTCCAAGAATATTCGGAAATTGATAAAGGTCATGGTAACTTCTCAAACACAAATTGGGAAATGGGACCAATAGTCTCCAGATTCTTTAAAGCCTTGATTAGCAGGTTAATGACCTGTAGTTTCCGGTCCCAAGTTTAAGATCAGAATATTAATAGATTTGCCAATACAGAACAATGGTCTGTTTTTCATAACAGACATACCTGCTTCATTTAGGACATTCATCTTTTTTATACTGCTATTATATTCAAGACATCCACCATCATCATGCATTACTAGCATTTGTTTTAGGCTTAAGACACAGTTCATTCAGGACATTTAGATGTTATATGTTACAATAAACGCCTTCATTATTTGAACATAAGATTGCATTGTTTAGATTCAGTTTATTCAGTTCAAGCAGTTCTATTATGATTTAGGCATATACACCTGATTCATTTATGACATAAACATTTCATATTTAAATAATGTCTTTGTGCACTTGCATTATGCTGAGGACATACGCTTGGGTCATTTAAGACATTTTTTGGATTATGCTAAAGGTATACTCATGTCACACATGATATGCTCTTGTATTGTGTTCAAGACGTTTAACTGTTTCACTTAGGAGATGCTTTTGCATTATATTTAAAATATAAACCCTGCTCATTCAGGAAATGGCCCTTTTATATCTAAGATATGTGTTTACTGTAATAATGACATTCTCATAATATTTTTTCTGAGATATTTGCCTGCCTTACAGCGTGTTATGGGTATCCGACGAACGGCTAACAAACCAAGTCTGAACCCTTTTTTCCGTATTGCAGGTTTTGCACATTGTTGAGTGACTTTAACGGAAATGCTCCATTTTATGGTTCTGTTCCTTCCTTTTTCAAAAGTTTCTTTGTTCGAACGTAGGTAAAATATTTTAATATTATTATTATATTTCTTCCAGGTTCCAATCAACTTTCTCCGGTCAGGAGTGTGATTTAGGCTGTATGGCCCCCGTTTGCATACATAGACCACATTCATCTTAAATGATCTTTTACGAACCATTTCTCGAATACACCAAGCTCTTCCAAATGCCTTAAGAGCGTCCCAAAATTATCTTATTTGTTTGCAGATAGAAATCTGTCATACAGAAATCTGTCATAATATACCGTTCAGGACTGATGGAAATTCATTGATCTTCAACGACGCTTTAAGGCAAAGTCATATTATCGCCTTAGTGTACATTTTTCAGCATCTTGCAGCTAAACTTCCTACTAAGAGCCTTCTACATGTGGCAAATTTTAAGTCGCACAAGTTCGTGTTCGTGAGGGTATGACATCACCCCAGCTCATATAAATGGCCTCAACTTTGCACGAATGTTGTGGAAAAATATCGGCCACCTGGGACAAGTTTTTTGGCGGCTAGGTACTAAAAGATGGCAAAGATGTACTCGTGTAACACTGCCTGTACTGAACAGATTCAAGGAAGAATGCCGGAGACTTGGCTTGGAAATCAGAGGAGTGTGGATGACTATAAAAGACCAAACAGCAGCCTCTGCCATATTCATTATTTACTTGCAAAAGCGAGTAAAAATTAATCACATGTGCAGTAAACTTCCACGTCATCAGCTTTCATTATTTAACCAGAAGACTCTTCAGCAACATGTCGTTGCCATCTATATGTACTTTAAAGAGAGGTGTAATTCAGTCAGTAATAAAAAGCAGAGTGTCTTAATTAATATTTTAATTATTATTATCATTAATCTTTTTACATAGAAAAAAATTCATTTTAATCAGCTCGACAACATCTGCCATAGCTATACGCTAAGGCAAAGTGAGCAATGTTAAATACATCTTTTCAAAGACCGGTTATAAATTATACAGTGTTTATCAATATACATGAAGTGTACGACACAGTAAATAAAAAAAAGATACACAGATGTAAAGCATAGTGCGTTTTGATTCCAACTAGAAAACAAAAACACTGAAAGAAGAACGTTGGTTTTCAACCTCCTTTGTTTGTTTTGATCTAAAAAAAAAAAGGAACAAAACAGGTTTTTTTTTGTGAAACGCGTTGTAATTGACTCCAAGAAAAAAGAAGTAAAAACGTGAATTTGTAATCCCCGTAATGCACTGTATATTTCCTTCTAACAAGAAACAAAAACGCGGGGAAAAAATGTGTTAAGCATCCAGCGTTGTCTTTTGTATTTCCAATATTTACAGACACTGGCAAATGTATCTTCTTGCTGTTGTTTTCTAAACAACTCTAACTACAAATATTTTAATCACCGACAACACAACAGTATCTTTTCACAGGTAACTAAGTTATTTTTGTCGTATTTACAAGGAAATTGGGCTGGGAAAGGACGGGATTTTGGAATAGAACGGGAAAATGGGTTTAGGAAATGAATCAGAGAGTTGGGGAAAGGAGCTGGAAACTGGCAAGTAGAAAATTAGTGAGGTCAATTTGAGACTGCACAATGGAAATGAAGTTTAGAGGTATATATATGTATATATATATATATATATATATATATATATATATATATATATATATATATGTGTGTGTGTGTGTGTGTGTGTGTGTGTGTGTGTGTGTATGTATATATATATGTATATATATATATGTGTGTGTGTGTATATTATATATATGTATGTATGTATATAGATTTCTCTCATTACGGAGCTGTGTTTGAGGAGAAAATGACTGTTAACGAATATGAATGGTGGCTGGAAATATAACTAAAGTGAGAGAATAGATGGTCTAAGGAAGGAAAAGGAGTTTTGGGGTAAGGAAATGAGAGTAAGGAATGGGAATGAGTATTAAGGAAGGGGAATGAACATTGGAAATAAAAATTAGGACTGAGGTAAAAGTTAGAACGCTGGGAATGACATTGCGGCTGGGGATAGGACCTGACTTGAGCTAGAATAACAAATATTCAGTTAAAGCTTAATATTTCTCTTCTTAGAATTCATTTTACTTCTTTAAGCTCTGATTTACTTCACTCAGAAGTTGTGTACGTGGAAAAAAGATCTATATACAAAAACTACCTGGCATAATTCGTTCAATTTCAATGAACTTTAGAGCCATTCTCTCTCTCTCTCTCTCTCTCTCTCTCTCTCTCTCTCTCTCTCTCTCTCTCTCTCTCTCTCTCTGAAATTTGATTTTAATATTTTCCTCCTTTCTTTTCAGGTAACTGTTAAGCGTCTGGTCAAGCAAATGCTCGCTGAACTATATAAGGTAAGGTTTCGACTTGGCTGTTTATATATATATATATATATATATATATATATATATATATATATATATATATATATATATATATATATATATATATATATATATATATATATATATATATATATATATATGTGTGTGTGTGTGTGTGTGTGTGTGTGTGTGTGTGTGTGTATTAGATGTACTACCATCGTATAAACTATAAATCAATTTGAGTCCCAATTACACTAACGACGAATCGCGTTCACGACAGACGAATAGCCGAAACCGGAGTCCGTTCAACCGGCCAGCACCTCTTTTCGCTCGGGTTTTGGGCATCCGTTTATTTTCTCAGGGCGGGCGTTTGTTTTGCTCCTTAATGCACGTTCTCAACACCAAGTTAGAGTGTTTGGGATGTGTTTTGTGGGCTTGTTTGTTTTGCATGTTTTTGTACCCCTTTTCCCTACACCCAAACATGTAAGCTGGGGCATAACAGGCCGTTGTATCGTTTTGTCAACAGAACGTATAGTCAGTGGCTACGGCCTTTCTGCCATTCGTTTGGCTACATTTTGCCCCGTGAAAGAGACTCGAAGTTATTATGTGGTTCGTCTAAGTTTCTGGTCTTGGTCAGCGACTGGAAATTTAGATAACCGCATAACTAAACACTGGATTGCAGAAATTTACTGGAAGTTTGTTTCCGATTTTTCAGGAACATTTTACGCACTTTAAAAGAGACAGAGAGCTATTTCTTCTCCAAGTAGCAACTGATTCTTTCATTTTGTTCTAATTTGTTTGCGATTCGTATAATAATACCATGTATTTTAGAAAGGTGAATTTTTGGTGTAGAAAAAAGGGAGGGGAGATGGCCAGTGACATTGCTGATGAGAGAGAGAGAGAGAGTTGTTTATTTCTCTCAAGCGCTGTGTAGGGAATAGATTCGGGTTTTCTTCTGCTGAAGAAAAGGTCTACGAAGACGCTCATCGTCGAAGCGACTTCGTGATTTCCCTCCGGTTCAGTTTAGAGAGCCTCTCCTCTTCTGCCGTAGCATCTGGTTAAAGCATCCAAGACCGCCTCCACGTCCGACGCTCCTCTTCACAAAGCCAGAGGCGGGGGGACGTGACTGAGTCGCGGCAGAGTCTGCGGCAGGGAAACGGGCAGAGACTGGGGCATGCTCTGGGCCAGAGAGACCGGCAGGGAGGGCTGGGGCATATTCTGGCTAAGGGAGACTGGCAGCGACTGTGGAAGACCCTGGAAGGCTGACCGCCTGGACTGGATGCTGGACTGAGGGTCCATCGGTTTTATGGTTGGAAGCTGCGATGGGTTGGGCGTGCTCAGACCTCCTGTTCCTCCTGTAGTCACTCCTGAAGGAAGAGAAGGCAATGGTAATAACTTATAATTATTAATGGTAGGTCATCATAAATTCAGAATAGGATCAAACAGGACGCAAAAGACGGCTAAGAATTAATTTTCCATAAAGGTAGTATTATTTATTCTGGATACCTCTATCCAGTTATGATTTATCTATATATCAGACAAATTCACATTTGTTTACAAGTGTTTTCAGCATACAAAATTAATTTTAAAAATTCCGATAGTTGCCAAATGATCTAGATTACTTTTCAGTTTCTTACAGTTAAGAACCCTCGAAAATTTCTGTGCGTAGAAATATAAATTTTGAAATTATTAGTTTTCGTGAGACACTTATTTCACAGTTGGCGTGAGAAAGAATGAAGATTCTTGTACGTACAAAAATTTATGAAAATTACATGGTATATTGTATAAAAGATTTTTTATCAAGAAAAATACATTTATTAGATATTTGTTTAGCTGTATCTTCTTAACATACAAAAATAAATTAAATTTCCAGGTGTTCATATGGAAATTATTAAGCGTGTGTTTACCAGTTGCATCAGTAACATACAATAAAATAAATTATCAATTATTTGTTTACCAGTAGCGTTCTTACCACAAAAGCTAAACGTAGTTACCAAGCGTTTGCTTACCGTGGCGTTCTTAACTATAGGCAAAATTGAGGGAATCACTAAACTCTCATTATCATCCGCGTTCAGATCATCCACAAAGTAAGGGATATTTTTGGCCTTATGTTCAGAATTCCAAGTTTTTTCCAGTTGCGTTCGTAACATATAAATTATTTTTATCAGCTGCGTTCTCTACACACAAAAGGGATACGGGATATTTTCGGTCCTATGCAGACAAGTTGCGTATTTAGTATACATAAGATGTAGGAACTTAAAATTCCAAGATTTACCAGTTACGCAAAAAAGATACGGGAACCTTACCTGGCGTGTTCGATGACTTTTCCATCTGTTGCGACTGGGAGAGGTTGGAAAGTCTGTTCACGTGGACTGGAATGGGAACGATGATCTTGTGACCGGAAGAAGCGTTTTTACCGCCGGCCGCCGATCCCGAGACCAGCCCAGCTTTGACACGCTTCCACTTCGCTCTGCGGTTCTGGAACCATATCTTCACTTGGACCTGGAATAAGTTTAGAAGAATATTTCTTCATTATTATTATTATTATTATTATTATTATTATTATTATTATTATTATTGTGGGATGAAGGATCTTTGAGAAGTGGAATGCTGAAGGTGTACTGAAAAAATCAGCTATGATTTTTACCAGTAGAGAACTGGTAAAATTATGGCTGTTTCTGGTAAAAATCTTAACTGAATTTTTCCAATACATTTCCAATATTCCATTATTTAAGGGCGTTTTTATCCGACAAAACAACAACAACAATAATAATAATAATAATAATAATAATAATAATAATAATAATAATAATTGTTCTTTTACTCTGCGCGTTTTTGAACGTGGTTGCTCACCAAAATATACGCAGAATCGTATGGAACAAGCCAGAAAACCTCTTAATTGGCCAAGCAAGTTTCCAAGTATTAGAAGACTCTTGGGAGAGGCGATTAAAAAAGATCGCATGAGGAGAAATATATTAAAATTTTATGAGAAATATATTAAAATCTTGGCAGAAATACTAATAACAGTATTTGCCATAGTAATATAAATTACATGTTAACTTGTAATACAATATGTTTATGTTTGTGCATATTGTTATAGAAAGTTAATAATAATAATAATAATAATAATAATAATAATAATAATAACTCCTACCTCGGATAAGTTGAGGGTCTGAGCAATATGGGACCTCTCGCTGAGCGTGAGGTATTTTTTGGTTTGGAATTCTCGCTCCAGCTCCATGAGCTGCTCCGAGGTGAAGGCCGTTCTCCTCCTACGAGACTTGCTCCCGCCCACGCCCGCGCCCGCGGCGCCTGCGTTGTCTCCTGAGTCTCCTGTACGGGCGAATGAAAATAGGGGTTGCTGATTAAATCAAACCTAATGTGTGTTTGTTTCTGTCTGTCTGGTAGTAATAGACATATACGAGCATTTGCAAGGTTCCATATCCTTATTATTTCACGCTCAAATACATGCTTATATACATACTGTACATGCACGCATGCATGTGTATATATATATATATATATATATATATATATATATATATATATATATATATATATATATATATATATATATATATATATATATTATGTATACATGTGTGTGTAGGCCTATATATATACATACATACATGCATGCATGCATATATATACATACATATATTATATATATGTGTGTAGGCCAATGTATACATAAATATATACGTATATATAAATATATATACTGTATATTATATTATATTATATATATACTATATTGTATATATATCTAAATATATATATATATATATATATATATATATATATATATATATATATATATTTTCAGGGTCATTCTTACCTGGTCTAACAGGTCTGTCGCTGTGGGGAGCATCGTCGTCATCACTCTCCACCGGGTCAATTTCCAAGTCGTCTCCCAGGTCGTCTAGAAAGAAGAGAAATATTGGGAATTTAGTCACCGCATCCCATTTGAAGAAATCAGTAATAATAATAATAATAATAATAATAATAATAATAATAATAATAATAATAATAATAATAATAATAATGAAGTCCATTAAGTTGCAGAGCGAGCGTTCAGAAAAGGAAAAAAGAACAACAGAGCAAGGGGACGATAATTAGAGCAAATAAGGGACGATAGTAATAATAATAATAATAATAATTAATAATAATAATAATATTAATTATTATTATTATTATTATTATTATTATTATTATTATTATTATTATTATTATTATTATTAATGAACTCCATCAAATAGCAGAGCAAGCATTCAGAAAAAGAAAAACAGAGCAGAGGACGATATTTAGAGTAAAAAAAAAAAGGACGATAACTAGAGTAAAAACCGGTAAAAGTAAGTAATTTATAAATATAAACCAACAAACAAACATACAGTTGAGAAATAAGAAAAATAAGACATGTGGCAATTCCCTCATGACAAAAATAAGATAATTTGTTAGTTGGATTTAAAAACAAACAGCTTTTGCGTTGCTGGTGAGATATTAAAAAAAATAATGATCCCTTTAAAAAAAAGTATATAGTATCTGTTTAATTAGATTATTACGTAAGAAATCTCGTTATATAGAACTAGGACGGTACGGTATCTTTTGGTAATTTTCGTCCTGTTAACACTTATGGCATTTACTTCGAAAGTACAAGAAAAGGTCTGCTTAATATGTAACTTCTAGAATACTTTTCTTTGATAAGTAAAAATGTAGAAAAGATAAAAAAACAAGAACGAACGAAAGTTGTAGGTTACGATTGATTTTTTTTTTTAGGAGGTTGGATATCTGACTTACTGTACATATGTTATCTCTCTTGACATTTAGGAAAAATTTATTATAGTGGTTGGAAGGTTTGGGTTAGTGTCTGAAGTTATGGTTTTAGTTTGAATTTATGCAGTTGAGGGTTGCAGTTATGGATTGATGTTATAGTTTAAAGTGGACATTTGAAGTCTGAATGATGCCGAATTTTTGTTTCTTTTTTAGTTATAGTTTGAACTTATGCAGTTGAGGGTTGTAGTTATGGACTGATGTTATAGTTTAAAGTGGACATTTGAAGTCTGAATGATGCCGAATTTTTGTTTCTTTTTTTAGTAATAAAAGCTTTTACTTCAAAAAATTTCTTTCATTGCTTTATCATACAGTATTAAGACAAATTATCTTCTTATATAGAAGCTTTTGCCACCCGTCTCTCTCTCTCTCTCTCTCTCTCTCTCTCTCTCTCTCTCTCTCTCTCTCTCTCTCTCTCTCTCTCTCTCTCTCTCACCTCATGAATTAGGTGAACTGACTGATACTTTTGTATATTTTCTGACCTAACCATTCTCTCTTAATATAACAATTTCCATTTTTAGTTTTCCGTAAAGGAAAACTATTGAGATGACTATTTGTCTGTCCGCCCCACTGAGGCTAGAGGGCTGCAAATTGTTATGTTGATCATCCACCCCCCAATCATCAAACATACAAAAGTTAGCCATAATCGTGCTTCTGGCAACGATATGGGGCGGCCACCACGCCACCACAGGGCCGTGGTTAAAGTTTCATGGGGTGCGGCTCATACAGCATGATAACGAAACCACCGAAAGTAGATCCATTTTCGGTGGCCTTGATTATACGCTGTAGCGGCTGTACAGAAAACTCAATTGCGCCGAAGAAACTTCGGCGCATTTTTACTTATTTATTATTATTAAAGCCATTGTGTTTTTGCGATATTTGCTTGCATATTCATTCGAGAGACTGACTGTTTCATGGTGTCAATATTCAGAATGAAATTTTTCAAGAGCGAAAATGCCAAGTTGTTTTTAAAGTGAATGATTTCCAGATGATTTTGAATCATAATTTTTTTTTTCTGAAATAAAAAGGAATGACACCGATTGTTATTTTTTCAGTATTCAAAGCTTTTACTTTTTTAAAAATTTCTTTCTTGCCTTCTCATATAGTCTTTACATAAATAATCTTATATAGAAAGTTTTACTACCTCTCTCTCTCTCTCTCTCTCTCTCTCTCTCTCTCTCTCTCTCTCTCTCTCTCTCTCTCTCTCTCTCTCTCTCTCTCCATGAAATAAGTGAATTGTCTGATACTTTTGTTTGTATTTTTCTGACGTGAAAATTCTGACTTATTATAATAATTTTCCCTCTTCATTATTAAAACTACTGTATTACTTGGAAATTCATTCGAGATATAGGCAGTTTCGTAGTGTTAATATTTAGAATGAAATTTTTCATGACCGAAAATGCCAAGTTTTTTAATTGAACGATTTCCAGATGATTTTAAATCATGATTTTTTTTCGGTACATAGAGTAAAAAAATAGTTGCTCCTGGTCAGGTGGAAAACTTGTGGAACAAACAGTAGAAGCCACTGAATTTCTTGAATAAATTTCCCCCCGTAGGGGGTTAGTGCCGTCAGTGCACCTCATGCGGTGCACTGTAGGCATTACTTAAGGTTCTTTGCAGCGTGCCTGCGGCCCTTAGTTGCAACCCATTGTGTTCCTTTTACTGTACATCCTTTCATATTCTTTTTCTTCCATCTTACTTTCCACCCTTTTCTAACAATTGATTTAGTTCTTCTTTGGAGGGGTGGGTAGAGCTTTCGACTGGCACGCTGTTGGCCCAGCGTTCGACTCTCAGAGCCGCCAATGAAGAATTAGAGGAATTTATTTCTGGTGATAAAAATTAATTTCTCGTCATAATACGGTTCGGATTCCACAATAAGCTGTAGGCCCCGTTGCTAGGTAACCAGTTGGTTCTTAGCCAAGTAAAAATAAATCTAATCCTTCGGGCCAGCCCTAGGAGAGCTGTTAACCAGCTCAGTGGTCTGGTTAAACTAAGATATACTTAACTTTAACAATTGATTCATAGTGCAACTGCGAGTTTTCCCTCCTCCTGTTACACCTTTCAGACCTTTTACTGGCAGTTTCCGTTTCAGCGCTGAATGACCTCATTAGTCCCAGTGCTTGGCATTTGGCCTAAATTCTATATTCTATTCTATGCTATTGAATAAATCTCCATTGAACAGACTGCCTTTATGCGAAAAAGAAAGCGCATACGAACACACGAGAAATAAAGGAAAACAGACGAAAAAGACCAAGACAGTGATAATTTTTCGCTCTCTGGACGCGAAAATCTGTACTGACCTTTTCAGCGATTTATGGTTGGCGGCTTCTGGTAAATAAAAAATATCATTTGATATTTTAATGGTCTCTCTATTTCGAAATTTGATTTCTGATTCGGATGTTCATTGTAATCTTAGGCTTAATGCTTAACCTTTTACTAGTTTGTGAGCTGTATGATGATTGTTCTTATTCCTCTGAGAAAAAATCGTTCGACTCTCCGAGCGGCCAATGAAGAATTAGAAGAATTTATATCTGGTGATAGAAATTAATTTCTCGTCATAATGTTGTTCGGATTCCACAATAAGCTGTAGGTCCCGTGACTAGGTAAACGATTGGTTCTTAGCCACGTAAAATAAATCTAATCCTTCGGGCCAGCCCTAGGAGAGCTGTTAACCAGCTCAGTGGTCTGGTTAAACTAAGATATACTTAACGCTGAGGAAAACTTTGGCAGCTCCGGAGTAGACGATAAAAGAACGTGATTTGGAAACGAATAAGCAAAACACCACCTGTTTCACTACAAAAACGGAAAACATTTTGCTGTTCCATCAGAAACCTCAGTTTGACTTGCTGTCAAGATTTGAATTATTGCGTTGAGTCCTTATACAACTGGGCCAGATTTCCAATTGTCTCATTATTGTCAAGAAACAAAAAGGTCATTCTTTCGCAACCTGGGTGTATTTCTGCTTGGAGTTTCCCATTTCCCTCGTTTTCTAAATTCATCAGAATTTTTTCTGCAATTGTAAACTGTCCTGTTATTATTTCATCTTTATTATCGTTAAGGTAAGCCAAAGGACCACGAAGTATCTTAGCAAGTTTTCGGAGAGTGGAATGTTCGCTGTATAAAAAAAGGAAATAACAGAACGATGAGGAACAAAGTAGTATAGGTTAATATATATAATTAATGAAAATCAACAGCAAATAAATAGATGTTAGACGAAATTAAACATAGGAAAGTGCATCTGCGAACGAGGAAACGATTTTCCAGAAAGGCCAAAATGCGATGGCCCCAATGGTAGCGGTGTCATTAAACATAAAAGTCCTGATACGGAACAGGAACGCAGAGATGTTGTTGACCAAATATATGACCATCCATCCTCTCATTTAGGGTCATAAATCATGAGGCCTCCGTCAAGTGTTTCGTGAATGAATCCTCCTAAAAAACGACTATGACAGAAATGTATTCAGTGTAAACAAAGGCGGTCCTAAATGTTCTTTTTAATGAAGGATACTGCAAACACTCATACCTGGTCGTACCTTGACACTGTTAGGCAAATACCAGGTAAGAAATTAACCGGCTAACACCATCCGTTACGCTGAAGGGGTTGGAGGGAGAGATGAAGATTTCGTCGAAGTGGCCCTAAACGACGAGCACTTGGAGGAATGCATGCTCAAGGCAAGATAGAGGGAGAGAGAGAGTCAGTCCCTTTCTTATTTTATTTCCTCCCTTTGAAAAGCGTGGCGATGGTCTCCAGCCTCCGGTATTCAAGTCCTCCTTCTTTGGGCGGGCAAGCAACAGCCTCTTAACGCCCCTCCAACCACTAATTACCCGCCCAAACCAATATACATGCAAATCGGAGAGGATGGCTGAAAAGGGCCGAGTGTCGAAGGGGCAGGCAGGCGGCTGGATGGTTTTCGGATGGTCGGGCGGTCGGCGGGGCAGGCTGGCAGCCCTTACAGGGTCTGATGGACTAATGGTTCGGCGAAGGAGCTTGTCAAAAAAATAAAATCAAACTTCAGAGCTTCACCGCACTTGTTTTATTCTTGGCAGGAGAACTAGGCACTGATTTTGGAAGATCTTACAAAGAGAGGGCTTTTTTTTTCTGAATATATCCTAGGGAGTGATCTTGGCTGGTAGAATATTTGCAACAATATCCGTCGAAGTGGATGCGCAAAAGGTCGACAGTTTTCCGCAGACGTCACTTTTCCGAAATTATGATTTTCATCATTTTTGATACATCGCTTTTTGGGTTCGCTTCGAACTTTTCTTGGCGAACGCGATCTCAGTGTGTTCATCCGAATCAGATTCATGAATGCTGAAAGTGTGAAGCTATTTTACTAATATAGCTTATCTTCATCAGAGAGGTACCACATCGGAGTCTTACATATCACGTGAAGTTTATGGTTTCCTATAAATTTTGTGACGATGAAAATCACTTTGTTCCGTCTGACATTACTATAACAAATGCAAATAAATCCTCGCCAGTTGTTGCCACACACACTATTTGGATAAATGAACAGGTCTTAAAAGCACCAGTGGACACAGCAAGATAAGTTACAAAGAAAAGATTCACTGGATTAGCTGCCTTTGTCATATTCCTCTACCAGTTGTCCTGGCGTATGGTACACGATAGACTTCCCGTGTCTACGGGTGCTGTAAGTGGATTATACATTGAAAGATTCCTTTGAATTCTTCAAGCTGTCCCTATTAGAGGTGGGTGTACATCTCAACTTGTGAACAATGTACAAGCATTTTCATGACTTTTTTTCTTCGAGTTTGTTCTTTTTCTTCACATTTTATCAGATTTTGGTTGTATTGCCATTGTTCGTCGCCTCAGTGCGAAAAAAATTAGAGGAAAAAATCTCTGCATATAAGAATTATCGTTCTCGTAGCCCTACAGTTTCTCTCTCTCTCTCTCTCTCTCTCTCTCTCTCTCTCTCTCTCTCTCTCTCTCTCTCTCTCTCTCTCAGGAACTGCACTATCTGTAAGACATGCCCGAGTTTTCTGTGCCGCCCAAGATCGTCTGATTGGAAGTCGAGTAGATCCTCGCCCCAATAAGAGAGAGAGAGAGAGAGAGAGAGAGAGAGAGAGAGAGAGAATTTTCTGATGATTTCCAGTGCTCAACAGATTAGTGGGCATGAATATGCTTTCATTATTCATTTATACGAAACGGTATCCTATTGTATTCTCGAAATCTGATTAAGTTTGTGCTATCGGTTTGTTACTTAATGGAGGTGTACACGTGGTGCTTTTGTGGATTACCTAAAGACTAACGAGAACGTACGGTATTTCCTTAACCTCACATTGTAGTAACAAAAAAACAAAAAATAAGATGAAATGTCCTAGAGTGATCAAGCTGAGTTTCCTTAAATAAAGATTGTGTCAGTGTACTTACCTTTGCATATAGTAAGAGTTGAAAATTGAGCTCTGTAATTTCAAATTCAGGTTTACTAATTACTAATACTAGTATTTTCCTTCATTCGCTTGCATATATACATTCGAGAATAGTATATTTTACTAACTACAGAACTGATACATTAGTTTTGTGTATTTTTCTTTAGCCCCTCAAAAAATATCTTGGCCCCACCTAGGCTCCACCACTGATGGAATGCCAGCTACGCCACTGCCATAAAGTAACCCAAAAGCCGTTATTTTGTTTTTGCTACTTCAGAATAAACAATCACATAAAAAAAAAGGAGAAAAAACAGGAGTGAGAATGAATAATGGTTAAAATGTGAATCTAAAGACAATTAACAGTCGATAAAATAAAATAATCAGTAGACGGTAAGTGTTCCTCTGAAATCAGTAACAACGGAAGGATAAGCCTATGGCGCAGCCCAGAGTTTGTGAACACTAAGGTCCCTTTCACAGTAGGCAACTAGTGGCGGCCACCGATTGCTTAGTGTGAAAGGCTCGGGCAACTGCTAGCAACCAGTGACCGTCACCGAGTTGTGGCATTCTTTCTCATGCGGTTTTAATCGAAAGCACGACATCAACGGAGGAGGTGCTTCTCTTAGTCTTGCTGGCCAGGAAAAAATGACACTCTAAAAAAAGAAAAATGCAAACGCATGAGATTCTATCTTCAAGATGGACAGAGGTTTGCATCATACACATTACAGTGATTTGTGTGCTGATGATAAGAAATTCTTTGATCTCTTTCGTATGAGCAAACCTTCTTTTGAGGAGCTTCTCAGCCTCATCGAGAACATCACGAGGACTATATTTATTTTTTCCACCACCTTCACAACTTTTCTGTGGAAAGCTGGTTGGAAACTGAACAGATTAGGGAGAGAGTTGCGCCACTCGTTGGCTTAGTATGAAAGCTCCCATTTAAAACAATGCCCAACTGCCAGTGGTGGCAACTGCCAGCCACCGCCACTAGTTGCCGGAGCGGGCAACTGCTGAGCCAGTGGCAAACCCGGGCAACTCCAGTGGCATAGTGT
>NC_089752.1:29968883-29991383 GCF_040412425.1 Macrobrachium rosenbergii
AAAATTTTCTAATATAATTTATCTCTTATTCTCACTTTCTTCAGGAAATGCGAAAGATAGTTTCTATTTTTTTTTTTTCTGAATGCTTCAGTAGTAACGTGCTGTTCGCCAGTTATTAATATTATCATTATTTTAAAAAACGATGGCTTATCTTCTGCCCGTAAGCTATGCATTATCTATCCAAAGGACATAAGGAATAACATAAAATACCGTCTTTTAGCTTTAATTAACATCACATTTTGCAGTCTCCCTGTAGCTCCACTCAGACCGAACTGGGGTAGTTGGAAAGTCATTTATCTTCGCTAAAACCCCTGATATAAATAACGCGGGCTTCATATTAACGCTTTGCGTTCGGCAATTATTGACGCAATAAACGACTACCGCTTCCCAACGTCTGGCGAGTTAGCAACATTCACCGTCTATCTCAATCCCCATTCCGTCTATCCTCGTTTTTCCTCTCCCCTCCCAACCCGCATCCTCTCTCTACTCCCATCCCCACCCTCCCAGTGACCGTGGCGATTCGCTCAGAGTGTAACCGCGCTGATTACTGAGACGTCAGCACCTTTGTATGGCGATTTCTTCCCCTTCTCTGACAGCCGACGTCACCGCCCAATTGCCCGGCCTGTCAGCGGAGGGAACGCTGTTTGAGTGACGTCATTGAAAGCCCTGTGTGTGTGTGTGTGGGTTCAGTGGAGCGTCGCTGACCGGGCGAAAAGAAACACGCCGTCGGATTACAACAAAACGAAGCCGGAAAGTTGACACGCTACGGGTAAGCAAGGGAGACACAGATCTTCCTCATTCACGAGGCTTGATTTGGGAGGATAGTGTTTTTACGTTTATTCTGGGATGTAGTGTGTCCGAAATAATAATTATAATGACAATAATAAACATTCTGTATAATTTGTACAGAATATTAGCATGTTTTTATTAATGGCATATATTTGTACATCAGTTTCTATTTGTAATCTTGTATATAACATGAACAGTGTCATCTTTATTTCATTTTTCTTAAGGATAATAATAGAATAATTTTACGATTTTATATCTTCTCAAATTATGTACTTATGTGGATGACATTTTCCGCCAAGAAATACCTTAGGAAATAACGTCATTCCGATGGTCCATTAACTCATTCTTTTCTTTCTTATCACACATGGGATTCTGTTCCATGAAATAAATATAATGACAAATATAAATGATAATGAACATTTCTTTGCTTGTTTATGTGTGTATGAAGGTAAACATAATGAAAATTGTATTATTATTATTATTATTATTATTATTATTATTATTATTATTATTATTATTATTATCCAACCCTACTCATTTTTCCACTTCGTCTGCAGTTTTATTTATTAAAATTAGGGTTCACTACAACCGCAATCGGTCCCAAAATTTCTTGTCCTAGTCCGGCAACGATGGACGAGTGAAGGTTAGACTGGTCATATTGATTTCATTGTCTGAAAGCAGTTAGGCGATGATTCAAAGGCCTCCCGTCGTTATTCATACAGTGCATGAGCTCCTTTCGAAGGAGGTGCTCGGTATCCTGCAAGAGATGACCTGTGGTTCTTATGGTAGGACATTGGACCAGTGTTCACAAGGTTCATGACTTAATCCCGGCCTCCACCCCACCAGTTTATCTATAGAGTGAATGGTAACCATCGTCAGCTTCTAGGCAAAGTAAAAGGCATGGGGCGAGCATCCTCATCCCAGAAGACTTTCTGAGTATTGTTAGACTAACATCTTTTGGCGACCCTCACTACGGAAAAAAACGCATCATATATATATATATATATATATATATATATATATATATATATATATATATATATATACATATATGTATGTATATATAACATATCTTGTACTTTTGTCCAGTCAAACAACTAGGTATTAATTTTGATTTTGATATACAAATATAATTGAATATTATTTTATAGGAGGGAATAAGTGTGTGCAGCTGTGAACAGTAATAATAATAACAATAATAATAATAATAATAATGTGTAATAAAAATCCACAATTATATAATAAATGTTACTATGTAAAATAAACTAGGACTTTCGAACATATGAACGGTGTTCCTCATCAATGTTAACGTTAACACTTGATGAGGAACACCGTTCAGGTGTTCAAAAGCCTTTGTTTGTTTATTTTACATAGCAATATAGTTTACTACATAATTGTGGATTTTTATTACACAGATTGTTTTTCACGAGATTGTGAATTTCTTAGCAATAATAATAATAATAATAATAATAATAATAATAATAATAATAATAATAATAATAATAATAATAATAATGCATATATCATTATACTTAAGTTTTGAGAAATTTCATTGCATGTCTCTTTTGGAACCATTTGCGGGTAAATTACATTGCCATCAACAGAGCAGTATACACAGGTCTCCACACACGAAGATTTGCTATTATGATTTTGCCAGAAAGCTGGTGGACAAGGATTCCATGAATCATATTGAGAGAGAGAGAGAGAGAGAGAGAGAGAGAGAGAGAGAGAGAGAGAGAGAGAGAGAGATTGCTACATTTCTCACAAGAATTCACTAAAACGAGTAAAGGAAACTCGTGAAAGTGAACTCTATGGCTGCAGGAAACATAGACGCCGTAGCGTAGACCTTCGTGAGCGCTGGGATGTGAAAATAAAAAGATGACAGCAGATTTAGAATGGATATTATTTTTTACGACTGACGCCTCTCCCAAACCAGTTTTTTTTTTTTTTAATTCGGTCACTGAGCCTCTGGGTTATTGATAGAATATAAAAAATAACGCAACAAAACTGAAGATTAGAAAGGACAAAGCGATGGAAAACAGAGCAAGTTAAAATGCATGTCTAGTAAATTGCATTTTCAAACACCTCCAGCACGCAACGGCAATCAGAGGCGCGAAACATTTTGAGAAATGGCGGTAACGCGTGAAAAAAAGGTTTCGTCTAGCGGTGTATTAACGTCTACCTCTTTGAAACGGGTATTGGCAGGTAGAAGCCAATTACCTCCTACATTATAGGCTATATAGCTATCATTACCTCACTATATTGTCTGTCAGAGGTTGTTCAAAAAGGGGCTATTTCCAGACCTTTGTTTTTTTATAGATAATTTATGGGTGCATTGATTTTTATTGTGTATTATTCTCGCCGCGGGTTTATGTTGCCGTTGTTGCATGAAAGGAGGACAAGTCAGTCTCGGGTTCGGAGTGGCGCGTAGGCTCTCAGACAAGCTCTTAGCCTCGGTAAAGGAAATTACTTTTTCTTCAGCTTCAGTATATTGGTGATGATAGGCTTTGCTTGTCTGTGACTGAATATCTGTCATTTACAAAAGAGCATTTTATTTTGTTGAAGCTTGATTCACCAGTCAACGATCTTTTAGACTCATTGTTAATGGTAATTATTTGCATAGGGGTTTATCGTAGATTCACATGTTACTTGCCGTTGTCTTGCTTTTTCTGAGTCATTTCCTATTATGGGTACCGGCTTACATGTAAAGTAATGATAATAGTAATCGCATGTCTGGACGGTGGAATGATACTGAATTCTCTTCATGGTAAACTACATCATGTCTTATTTTCACGTCGGTCTGTGCGGCGGGCGGGGCTTTGAGTTTTAGTCGTCGTAAAGGATATTGTTTATCTTTTTTAATTTCCTCCTCATGACTTGGCCCACATCTTGATTCAGCGGCGGATGCAGTGCGTGTCTCATTTAGGTTCATCACCAGAATTCGACCGTCACTGAATTCAGCTCTTTGTGCGGTCCCTGTTTCCATTACGATGCGCGGCCATGACTCGATCACTCTATTCATGCGTTGCTATATCGGCGTCTTTCATCGGGTCCTTTCATTTTTACCCCTTTGATCTTGACGTCACAGATTTGATCCTTTGCTGGTCCTCTGAGATGTCACGTTGCCGAACTGTCGGGTACCAGAATTCTTTCGTTCCTTTTACTTTAGATCTGTAGAATTGTGTTCCTGCAGCATCATTAGTGTTGGTGCTCAAAAAGGTGCTGTAATATAGCTGAAAAGCACCTATGATAGCACCATGCACTTAGGTTTTCTTGGCTTCCATTACTGGCATTGTGCAGGTTTAGGTGGTTTCTCTCTCTCTCTCTCTCTCTCTCTCTCTCTCTCTCTCTCTCTCTCTCTCTCTCTCTCTCTCTCTCTCTCTCTAAAAATATGGACATTCTATTCAATGGAGGCTTGCTTTGTAAGTCAATTATGGTCAGGCTTGTTTAATATGAATGTGTCCATTATAATAATCATAATAATTACCTGCAGGTGTTCATACTTTACCTGAGTATTTTACTACTTTTATTTGCTAGTTTTCTCTCTTTTTCACTAATGAGCGTTCTGTAGTTAAGATACCCGCTTTTTAAATTTGACTTTTTTTTTGGCTTCTTGTTTATTAATATGCTCTAACTGAAAGACAAGAAATGATTGCTTTCATTTCGTAATATTTTATGTAATGTAATTAAGTTTTTTTTTTTTTTTTTTCGAAGCAAAAGTTGTCAGTTGCCCCCTTGCTTTATTATTTAAGAATGAAAAATTATTTACTTCGTTCAGTAGGTTTAAGTATCAGCACTAACTTGGGTCAACAGCCTTAATGAAAATAAAATTGAAACTGGTGATAATCACCGGTAGTTAAAACAAAATTTGTATATACAATTGTAAATGTGTATTCATCTGAAATGAGCAACGCATTCTGTCTTTACACATTTTTTTGTGTTTAGCTGAAAAGTTCTATCGATATAGTGTCCACGGTTAAAAAGAAAGTAATAAAGTAGAATTTTTTCCTTAAGTTCATCGCGTAAGGGAAAAAGTCTCTTCGACATCTGCTATTCTGAATGAAATATTCCTCTCCCATTAAGAACTTGCTTCTCTCTCTCTCTCTCTCTCTCTCTCTCTCTCTCTCTCTCTTTGTTAAAAATATTATTACATAAAAAAATTATCATAATACTCTTACTGTTTCATATATTGCGCAAGCAAAAAAATGTAATGCGTCCCTCCATATCGAGGTTGTGACGCAAGTTCATTCCATCAAACTAATATCTGTATATCTGTCTGTCTCAATTACCGTTATTACCTTAATAAAATATTGGCCCTACAGCCTTCGACATTCTACTCGTATATTACCAGTAACCTTGGGACCATCAATATTCCCTATTCACACATGGCATTAAGGGTGACCGTAGCCTTCTCGCCCAACACCCACCCAGTAGCACTCATTTGTCTTTCTAATTTCACCTGTCGCTTATATACGAGTTTCGATATGGGCGCTTTTCACCGTGTTTACTAATACACATATCAGTAAGTACTGGTCAGTGAAAAATATCTTTCCATTTTGAACTCTTAGACGCTATTTTGATTATATGTAACTACTACTACTACTACTACTACTACTACTACTACTAATGTATTACTACTACTATCACTGCTACTACTGCTACTGCTATTTATGCCTATAATAACGACAATAATAAATTAGTATGGTTCTTTGATTAGGAAACAAATATAGTTTTTTTTATTTTTTCCCTGGAGAATACTTATTATCCGGGGAAAAAAATGCTTCAGACACTTGACAAATCAACTTAGGTATATTCATTTACTGAAGAAATTAGTAACGTGTGAAATTAATTGATTAGATTTTTATTACATATTTGCGTATGTGTTAGTACAGGTTTATAAGAAAGGCACCTGGATTCATGCAAAAGACTAGGGAGAGACTTGTTTGGGGTGTATGAATGGATTTTTGAACCAACTTGCCTGTATAGAAGTGAAGTGCGAATATTTAGTGAGAATAACAAAATACAACAGGTAAGTGTTTGCTTAGTAAATGTGAACAAAAATTTAAAGGTGAGAAATGATAAGATAAACAAAGAAGTGATAAAAAAGTTTGTGTAGATGAAAAGATGTATCAGTGTTTTTAGATGGTCTGGCCATGGGAAAAGAATGGAGAAAGATATGTTGATGGAAAGCTGTGTAGGCTACTTAGAAAGTGTTAAGATGAAGGTACTGTGTAAATGGGTTGGGAGAGGTATTAGAAAAGAAGGACTTCAATATTCAGGAAGCGGGAGAGGGCACACAAAGTAGAGGTGAATGGCAGTGGTTGGTCTAGTGAAGTTCGACGCCCTGCTGATAAGTGTTCTCTGTATTGGTATATAAAGCAGCTGTTGTTAGGGAGGTTTTATGATAGTAGTTTTTCATGGTTTAGTAGTTTAGGTATGAATTAAGCAATAAACATAAATAAATATAAATGTGTATATATATATATATATATATATATATATATATATATATATATATATATATATATATATACAGTAAACCCCTGCATTCGCGTTCTCACGATTTGCGGACTCACCAATTCGCAGATTTCTCTATGGAACATATATATGTTACAGGCAGAAAGCAAAACCAGGCATTTCACGAACTACCCAAAATTTCAGGCAGATAACGAAATGCACTTAGGGACATTTGATCCCCCAGGGGCTAGTACTAAACACGGTGAAATACATTCGAACCCCCGGGGCTAGTACTAAACACGGCGAAACTGTACTGTAGATGAGTCACTGTTTCTCCATGTTTAGTACTAACCCCTGGGGGGATCAAATGTCCCTAAGTGCATTTCACTGCCTACCTGAATTTTCAGGCAGTTCGCGAAATGCCTGTTTTCGCTATCTGCCTGTAACATATACACATTATTTGCGGAAAATTCGCTCATTCGCGGTATTTTTCACGGAGAAATATTCACTGATTACCGTATTTTCTTATAATTTTCATGACTAAATGCACCTTTTATAATAAAACTATTAAAATACTCAGGTACCCAGGTGGTGCTTGAGTTGCGATAATTTGCCTTAAGATAATTGGATTTACGATGTGGTAAGCAATTAATGCTGATACGGCATTATTTATAAAATATTTTTAAATTTCATGCAGGCGCAGGCAGCAGCGTGTAATCAGGCAGCGAGAGAGACCAAATTACAATAGACCAAGTTCTTTTCTTCCATCTCTTTATCCCATCTTCTAGTTAAAAAATGTGTACAGCCATGAACAACCGAACGAGAAACTGTTGTTTTGCTTATAACCGAATCGGTTAACAACAGTTGTTTTGCTTGTATTTCAACCAACGTACAGTAGTAGACAATTGCCGTAGTTATGTTACAAATGATGTTAAGTAGAATAGGACTGATATATTTTTACATTATACCCTTATTTGCTATGGGTAAAAGATTGGCAAGGAAATATACTGCTAAATTTAGGCTGCAAGTTGTAGCTAAAGCTGAGAAGACAATGTTCAAACTGATAATGACTATAAATTATCGTGCATCGGCAACATGGATGAAACTCGACCGTAAATAAAATTGGAGAGAAAGTATTTTAATCAAAACTAATGGGCATGAAAGAACACACATTACTGCTGTTTTCACGCCAATAAAAGATAAATACATAAAGCTCATATTATGATGAAATCAAGTGAAAATAGCGAATGGAATCTTGATTTTTTTTGCACAAAACAAACATGCCCCCAAACGGCCAACATCATCTATTAACAAAAAAAATAGCAAAATTAACTTCACAATGAGACATATTTGAGTAATAGTTCGACTTAAAAATACTTTGTATAGCGAAAAATAACCTTGCCCCATATAAATAAAGTATCTAGAGATTCATTTACACTAACTGGAACAAGAAAAGCGCTCTGAACTGAGTTAAATATGGCGAAATAAACTTACCGAGTAATCGATTTCCAAAGCAAAACATTGATCGCTATAATTGCAATTTATAATACAAAAGCAATATAAGAATATATACAATATTATTGGATAGAGTGAAGTAAAACATAACATTTTAAAAGATTCATGGAAAATACACATATTCGTTATGTTGATGTTTGTATAATACAACACTGACATATGAATATAGAGTACAGTATAATGTAAGCTAGGCTACCTTATATGTATACGATATGCCATAGTGTAGGCTAAGCTAATTCTTGTTTGTCATTCAATTTCTCTTTTTATTTAATTATCATAAGTCAATCTGCATGAACCTCCAGATTTAGCTGACATTAATAATTACTATACTGTATATGTATAGAGTATACTTTACAGTGTAGGCTATGCTACCATATGGGTATAAATGGTACCGAATACCCTAGTGTAGGCTAGGCTATATTCAAGATGCATTTTTTCCAACAAACGATGGGTTTTTTGGAACCTAACCCCATCGTAAGTAGGACAATACCTGTATAAGCATTTTTAGAGTTTTTTTGTGTTTAAACTACCAAAACAGGCAGTTCTAAGTGTTTTTAGAAGGGTTTTAAGTATTCGCGGTTTTTAGCTATTCGCGGGGGTATGTGGTACACATCCCCTGTGAATACGGGGTTTACTGCATATATATATATATATATATATATATATATATATATATATATATATATATATATATATATATATATATATATATATATAAACACCTGCCATGTTGCCCAAACATTTTCTATTTATCGAAAGTATTTTTCTTGTGTTTCTCATAAACGTCCTTTTTCATAATATACATGTATGTTACAGGCAGACAGCGAAACCAGGGATTTCACGAACTGCCTGAAATTTCAGGCAGATAGCAAAATGCACTTAGGGACATTTGATCATCCAGGGACTAGTACTAAACACGGCGAAATACATTTGACACCCCAGGAGCTAGTACTAAACACAGCGAAACAGTGTAGGTGAGTCACTGTTTCGTCATGTTCAGTATTAGCCCCTGGGGGGATCAAATGTCCCTAAATGCATTTTGCTATCTGCCTGAAATTTCAGGCAATTGCGAAATGCCTGGATTCGTTATCTGCTTGTAACATATGTATATATATATATATATATATATATATATATATATTTATATATATATATATATATATATATATATATATATATATATATATATATATATATATATATATATATATATATATATATATATAGTGTGTGTTTGTGTCGTTTGTAAATTTCTGAGTAATCGTACTGTTCATATTTACATTCTCACTACAAGCAAAAAGTACCGCAATACTCTAGTGTCCATTTCGGCGTTTTTTTATTGCGCTTTTTTCCCCTTTCGTAAATCCAGCGGAGCCGAAATCAATTTTCACCGGTGTAAACTCGTCCGTATCTAATGAACAGCAATCGTCCTCGGATATTGAAAGAAGTCTTCTCGCTCCCCTCCCGCCTTCCCCGCTCCTTCGTGTGATCTCTTTGTTTTGGATTCGTGTTTTGTGTACCCACCGGGCCATCTTCTCCAAGCGTTTCCAGCGCAGGCGTGTTATTTCGGCTACAAATTACTTCCTGATGATGCAGCCCCCAGGGGTCTGCTCCGAACGCCGCGATGCGCCGAATTATATTATTTTTCGAGGCGTCGTTATATTACCTTCCCGGCCCCAAAACCAACCTCCTCGGTGAAATAACATTGTCATTATGTTTTTCCCCGTGCTTCCTTCTCGGTACCTATTTATTTCTCTTCTTTTTCGTATGTACTATTTAGAGTGTGGCGAATATTCCTGTAACGTCGGTTTTTTTCTAGTTCCCGCAGAGGAAGGGGCGCAGTTTGCAAATTACGTTTCATGACCAAAGGGTCTGCCCCTTTTCCTCTGTTTGGCCACCACGGGGCATTTTCTTGCGTTTTTGCCTGGTGTTGATTTATGTGAAACGGTGGCTACCTGGCCAGTGCTGGCTACCTCGAAATTTAGATTTGTATGTGACTTCACTTTTACTTTCAGCTCATGTCGTAATTCTTCCTCACTTATTGCTACTACTACTACTACTTCTGCTACTACTACTAGTAGTGATGTTACCTTGCAACCGACCTTGGGATACCACAGCACATTTCTGTCTTAACCTAGTGACAATTTCTACTAGCGATGACAAGAAAAATGGAAAGTACCTTGCTACATTCAGCAAGCTACTGGAGACGCAACGCAATCTTTCTTTTCTCAGTCACTACTTCTATAACTATTTCAGCAGTTGCTGCTGATCGAGTAAGCTTCCCTGCTCCTGCTGGTGCTGCTGCTGAAAATGGTACATTGCAACAGACAGACCCCTGGGCTCTCAGTGATGGTAGAGAACGATACGAAACTGAAGCGTGAAAATCGCAGATGAAAGATCCGAGCCACATTAACACCACGGAACACACGTCGTTTGTAGCAATAAAAATAATGTTCACAGAAGTTCACAGGTGTTGCAGTGACTGTACATCTCGCGGCGTATCATTTCTGTAACTTTCATGACTGGAAATGACTGTTCAGTGGAAGATGAATGTGAGTTAGAGAATTACTGGCGGAAATAATTATTCTTGTGTATGTATGTATGTATGTATGTATGTATGTATGTATATATTTGTGTGAGTACATCTGTCTATCTGTCTATATATATATATATATATATATATATATATATATATATATATATATATATATATATATATATATATAAAATCCATTTAAGGAAAGAGAAACAATGCAGCACTCCATTGTTTCTCTTTCCTTCGTGGATTTTGTCTTTATTTACATATTCATCACGTTCCATATTTTCGTGACTCAGTTATACATACATACATACATACATACATACATATATATATATATATATATATATATATATATATATATATATATATATATATATATATATATATATGCTCTTCATGTACGGTCTTTCTCGTAAGCAATTCCTATTGAATGCTGATGCACATATGTCATCTCAACCATTTGAAGACAGCCCTTCTATAATTTTATAAATTTCTTTTTATCTTATAACAACTAAAACTCTAAAGAAAAAGTTGAGAAGTGTAGCTATGTTACTCAGTTTTATTCCCTTCTGCCTACAGCTGATTCAGCCGTAAGCAAATGGCTAACATAAGGGTTACAACTGACCTACAATGGAATTTCACCAGAAATTAAAAGGTTAACACAGGAAATCAAATACAAAAAAAAGGTAACGAAATAATTTCACACATCTTGGCTTTTTTGTTTTTTTTGCTATTTATGCGACGCGATTGGTTGGTTAATGGCCTTTTGGTGTGTTTCTTATGCGCATTTTAAGTAAACAAACAAAACCCTTTGCGCACGAAATATTGTCAAGCGTGTTAACCTGACGATTACAATTATGATATTGAAATAATTAGAATGAATGAAAACCACAGAGAGAGAGAGAAAGAGAGAGAGGACTTGGAAAGTAGTAAATCGGGGAAAATGCTTTTTTTTTTTTTTAAATGAAAGCTTAATCTGTATGTTTCATCATGACAGGACTGGGAGAAGAAGCGAGATAGGAACAAAAGTTTTCAAGAAAAAAACAAGGTTCTGGGCAGTAGAACGCGGAACGAACCACGAATAAAAAAAAGATAGAATGAATGACATTCTAATCCACGGCATAAATAAACGAAATGGTAATGAATGGAAGCAATGAATGAAGAGGCCAGACGCAGTTAACTGTAATATTTTTTTCCTTCCACGGTGTTTATCAGCGGCCATGATATGATGAATAACCGCTGAATGAAAAGGAAAAACAGCGTATTATTATCTTGTCCTTTTCCTAGAAATTGCCGTTCCTTAGTGCACGCCATCCTCCTGTCGGTTTATCAGGAATTGTGCTGTACCCTTGTTCCTCTCTTCAAGAAACTACATTGTTGAACATTTGTATACATACATACATACATACATACATATATATATATATATATATATATATATATATATATATATGTGTGTGTGTGTGTGTGTGTGTGTGTGTGTGTGTGTGTGTTTTGTGTATTCGGGGTGGATAATTAATTTAAGTAGTAAGCTACTGACTGTCACATTCGATTGCTAATATAAGAGATATTTCTTAGGTTTACTTAACAGATTTTGTTTGGTTGTTACCTTACTCCTTTTGTGCGTAAGTTATACATGGAAACTAACAATCATATGAATATTAGCCGAACATCGCAACTGCTAGGGTCACTGACGCCCAATAGCCCTAATTTGGGAAGGACAGTTCGGGCGTGGTAAGTTAGAGCCTACCAGTCCAGTGATTGCTGAATTCCGCATAGCGAACGTGAAACGAAAGACGTAATCCCACAGGTCTCATACTGGCTGTCGCCTAAGATGAATGCAAACCCACCAAAAAAGAACCTGTAAAGGAGGAGTTTCGGGGCAGAGGGAAAAGGGGAGCAAAAATAAAAAGAAATGAAAAGAGTCAATTTCTTCCCTGTATTCCTTTTTCTCTCTACTGCAGAATGGTCTTTGTCACTTTTTCTGTAGGCACCGTTTCAGTCACTGTCCGCACCGTTTCAATCACTGTCCTCTGAAAGGAAGGAGATATACTTTTCTTTCAGGTGGCCTGGTAACACCAGTCAGGCTTCCTCTCTCCACATTTACTCGGTGGAAATCATGACTTCTTGGGTTGCACAGAAAGAATGAGCTCCGTTTTCTTATTCCCTGTATCTTGTTCTCTCTTCTGCTATCTTTATTTTCCGTCCCTTTTAATTTTTCTGTATCTATCAGTCGTGGTTAAGACAAGAGTGTGAGATCGTTTCTACCATCGGCATCTACATTTAGAAATAAAATCTATAGTGTCAGAAAGGCTTAAAGCTTATTAGCATCCTTTATTATTGTTCAGCTGAATATTTTAGTCTTTAAACTGGCAAATCAATTATGCTTTAAGGTTTGATATGTTGTGATCATTGATGATGTGTTTGTCGTGCTTCTCATCATAATTTCTCCAAGTTTTATTCTCAGTTTTGATTTAGTGTGTTTTTACCATCTATGCAATGGGATAAGTGTGGAATGATCTTGCCGTCTGAAGTTATGACAAACCTGCCTTTTTGAAGATATACTGTACATGTGAAATGCGGAATTCTCTGTCTTTCTCTGGGGTTCTTAAGTAATTTAATTTAATTGGCATCCTTCTGAAGAAGTAAGTTTGTCATATCTTCAGAGGGAAAGACCATTCCACACTTTTCCCGTCTCAGTTTCCTCATTATAAAACAAGTAAAAATTGCGTTGAAGTTTCTTCGGCGCAATCGAGTTTTATATAAAGCCTATAATCAAGGCCACCGAAAATAGATCGATCTTTCGGTGGTCTCGGTATAATGCTGTATGAGCCGCGGCCCATGGAACCACGGCCCGTTGGTGGCCTGTCTTAAATCGTTGTCAGACGCACGATTATGGCTAACTTTAACCTTAAGTAAAATAAAAACTACTGAGGCTAGGGGGCTGCAATTTGGTATGGTTGATGAGTGGAAGGTGTATGATCGAAATACAAATTTGCAGCCCTCTAGCCTCAGTAGATTTTAACATCTGAGGGCGGACAGAAAAAAGTGCGGACGGACAGACAAAACCGGCACAATAGTTTTATTTTACAGAAACTAAAAGGTAATGCCACATGAATTGTTTTTATATTTAGATTTTACTTGAAAGTTCATGGCGCAGAATGCTGTACTGTGGGTGGCAAAAAGAGACCGAAACAAACGTATTATTAATCATCAAAAATTACTATTCCTTAAGGGGGAAAGCATTCATAGTAGGATATAAACTCGTTCTTCCAGTGCCCGCTCGACCTTTAGTTCGTACATGAATAGCCTCATAAAAGCTTCTGTCGTTCCTGATTTTTAGTGTTAGGAAAGGTGTACGAATAAGGGCCAAAAATAATTATATTTTGTCATTTATGCTCCTTGTCTCAGTTATGTATAAAGTTGCTGCAAGGTTTTTTAAGCAATCTCAGGCTTAAGTTATTCAAACAAGAAATCATCTCCATCATAATAGTTCAGTTAGAGGAATTTATTTCTGGTGATAGAAATTCATTTCTCACTATGATGTGGTTCGGATTCCACAATAAGCTGTAGGTCCCGTTGCTAAGCTGTAGGTCCCGTTGCTAAGTAACCAATTGGTTCTTAGCCACGTAAAATGAGTCTAATCATTCGGGCCAGCCCTAGGATAGCTGTTAATCAGCTCAGTGGTCTGGTAAAACTAAGGTGTACTTATCTAGATACTTATAATTTTATGGAAGTAAAAGAGAAGGTTCATAAAGAAAAATTTCAACATCATTACATCATCGATTATAAATGTCGATAGATGACCACTTTAAGGTAGAATCAGCGTCTTCCTATAATTGTTGTGGTCAGTGTGGCAGCACTTTAAAGCCCAGTTTCGTATTTTTTTTTCAGTACAAATATACAAGTGAGATAATTTAATGTCAGCTTTGCAAGCAAATATATTAGAAAAAGCAAAAAACTAATTAAGTTCCGTCATATACTTTTAAGCCTTCGTAATGGCACTGACTGACTCTTTGACTATAGATTTAGCTGGCCATGCACCAGCACGGGCTCTTGCTCCAGGGCAGCCTGCATTAGTAATGGCATCGCTTGCCAAGGAAATAAATACGTTTACGAGATGAAAGAAGTAGTAACACGGAAGCTAAGGATGTTGGAAAGAGGGAGAGAGAAATAGTTTAGGGTTTCTGGAAAGGAAAGGGTGGAGTGAGTAGTAACGGGAGAGTCGAAAGAGTACGGGACCTCTGGAAAAAGAATTTCTGGAAACTGGCAACGGGGAAGAGAGGAAACGAGTTCAGGACTTGTCTGAAATGGATGAGGTGTAACTGGCAGAGGGAGAAAGGAGAGTTCGAGGCTTCTGGAAAGAGGGTGGTGGGTTAGCTGGCAACTGATTAAAGAGGAAAAGGAGTTCAGGACTTCTTGCAGTATGATGGTGGGGTGATTATTTGCAGAATAAAAAGCCGAAAAGAGTGAAGTGGAGTAACGGGTGATGAGAGAAAGAAAAGGAGCCCAGGGCATCCGGAAAGGGGAATGACTATTAAGTAGTAAATAATGAAAAGAAAGAAATCCAGGGCTTCTGAAATGAGGAAGACGGAACAATTTGCAAAAGAATTATTATTACTATTATTCAGAAGATAAACCCTTTTTCTTATGGAACTACTTACAGGGGACATTGACTTGGAATTCAAGCTTCTAAAGGATAGGGTGCTCATGTGAAAGAAGTCACAGAAGATAATAGGAAATACAAAAAAAAAAAAAGAGAGAGATCAGTTATTATTAGAAGAGGAAAAAAAGATAAATTAATAACAAAATGATAGATGAATTCGTAAAATACCCGGAGATTTGTTTTAGGGCAGTAATGCGTTGCATCTTCGCTTGAACTTTTGAGGTTCTAATTTAACAACATCCTCAGGGAGACTGTTCCACAGTCCAACGGGGTGAGGAATAAAAGACCTCTGAAACCGAGACGTTCGACAGCATGGAACATTTACTACATATTGGTGCTGCTGTTCAGCAAATCTGGTCGCTATCGGCAGGAAAAGAGGATCAGGGATCAGCTATGATAGCGAAAGTTCTCTGCTGAAATACAAAGAGCAGAACCTACAAGGCAACTTCATAAATAAAGAGGTAATCACTGCTATGAGCTAAGGCTGTGATTTTCTCTCCTGGGTCAGGTATTCCGGTGATTTAGAGCCTTTGGGGATGGCTGAAATATATCCAGGAGGTGCTGTGGTTGGTGGAGGTTATAAGTGCTTAGAACTCGCTGCATTTGTTTAATTGAGTCTATGGTCTTCAGAGATATTTCGCATGTACAGAGAGAGAGAGAGAGAGAGAGAGAGAGAGAGAGAGAGAGAGAGAGAGAGAGAGAGAGAGAGAGAGGATTCCCGTCTTATTTAGAGCTAACATTTTGTGAGAACAAAGGGACGAGGACGGAGAAAGGGAAATTATCTTTTGTATATTCATTTATATTCCTTGGTTGTTTTCGTGGATATTTTTCTATTTTCTTACTCAATAATCTTTTTTTTTTTGCGTATGCGAGCATTATATTCTGTATAAGCTTTTTCAGCAAATTAATGGCCGTTTTGGCTTGCAACGCTTGAGTGTTTTACACGCTTTGAATAATAATAATAATAATAATAATAATAATAATAATAATAATAATAATAATACCCTTAGCACTACAAAACCTTCCGTCTGTTCGAATGCTACCGCCTCTTCCTCCCGTCCGAATCCGTCCTTTTCATGAAGGTGCTCTTTTTTTTTTTGAGCAGTCTCACGGGCGTGGCTTTGGCTTCCCCTTCCCCTAAACTCCCCCCTCCCCTCTTCCTCTACAAGGCGACTGTGGGATTAGGAATGGAGCAACGGGGAAACGTAAGGGGCCCCGCTCCACCACCAGCAGCCAGCGGTATGTCTCTCTCTGTCTCTCTCTCTCTCTCTCTCTCTCTCTCTCTCTCTCTCTCTCTCTCTCTCTCTCTCTCTCTCTCTCTCTTGCTGGCTCAGGTCGACGAGGCAGCAGCTAAAATCAGCCATTAGCCAGCCAGGTCTCCGCTTGCCAATCCCCATTTTGTCGCTGAGCTCTTTTGGATGTGAGGTTAAATTGTGGAAAATGTTTGTATTGCATATTTCTTTGTTATTGTTTACATTTGTTTTTGTTATGAACGACGATTGCTTTACTGAGGTTTTCTTGTTCATTCTTACTTGTGGTTCTTTAAACGAACATTTTTAGTAAGAAACTAATGAGCACCCTACCACCTGTGGTTACGAGAAGTTCACAGCTTATATTATTATTTTTATTAAACAGACATCTTTTGTTAAACCTTACCCGAGTAAAAAAAAAAAAAAAGAAGGCACATACAAAGTTCAAAGTACCACCCTTGTTTTCGGAAAGGTATCGTCTTCAGATTCATTGTCACGGAAGTTTGTTAAACACAGGCATATTTTTTTTTTTATCTATAATGACGTGCATTTTTGTTTTTTTGTGTAAATGGCCGTAGTTTTGGAAGCAAATGGAGTGTCAGCTAATAGGTTTTTTCTAACATCTTTTAGCATCTCACAGTCAAAATTTTCATTAGGTAACCAGTACAGGTTGTTAAATTCAACAGAATTAAGCCCGTTTTTTCGCCAGTTATGGAACTAACATATATTTAATGACCGAATAGATAAAAAGAGACTTAGTTGCAAGATACACAAAAGAGAAAATAGAAAAAGATGTACTCAACACAAATACAAACATGACCAAGGCAGTGTTTTTATTCAATTTTTCATATCTAGCATAACTTATAAGCTTGAAGCGGTCCTGATATATATATATATATATATATATATATATATATATATATATATATATATATATATATATATAATTATACAGAAGCCTCATCTCAGTACGTGGAACCACTCACAACGCTGTTAGCGAATCTACCTCGTGATAGTGATTAGATTTGCCATCTCTTACGCTGTCTGTATTTGCATTTCTTTCAAAAAGGAAATCAATGAAAGACAAGACAACAGCTGCGCTTCGCTGACACGCACACGCACTCACAGTTAGATGCAGCATTTGAGAATTAAAAACAGTTCGCTAGGTTAGCATATACAGTACGAGAAATTAAGGCGATGCGGGGACCAAGGTTAATTAAGTGACGATTTCTCCCACAACAGTATGGTGCTAGAGTAAAATTAATACTGTTTTCGGATCTCTCTCTCTCTCTCTCTCTCTCTCTCTCTCTCTCTCTCTCTCTCTCTCTCTCTCTCTCTCTCTCTCTCTCACGCATTCGCACACTGGTAAAACTGTTTTATAAAATGATAAATGCAAATATGCAAATGTTGATACAAAATTAAATAAACAAATTTTTTCGTATGAATCTATTGTACAGGAAATAATAATAATAATAATAATAATAATAATAATAATAATAATAATAATAATAATAATAATAATAATAATAATAATAATAATAATGGCTAAAATCTGTCAACAGAATGCCTGTGCTACAATTTTGGCATTTGATGCGTACATAAACAGGAAAACTGAAAGTTTTCTAGATACAGAAAATGTCGCTTTTGCAAAAAAAAAAAAAAAAAAAAAGCTTTCGGCCTCGTGTACAAGAACTTTTTTTTTTTTCAGACGCTAATTTATTTACGTACAGAAAATGAATTTTGCTTTTACAAAAAACGCAGCTTTTGTTTGCAGGAACTTCAGCTTTCATCACAAAAACTATAATATCGGTTACAGACACTGCTGTGTTCCCACAGGAACTGTATTTTGTCTTTTGGCAAAATATAGGTTTCTTATTTTCAATTTTATTCTCGTTATGAAAATAGGGTTGACGGTTACAGTAGATGGACGTGATTGTAATAACAAACAAAAAGAGAGAGAGAGAGAGAGAGAGAGAGAGAGAGAGAGAGAGAGAGAGAGAGAGAGAGAGAGAGAGAGAGATACGTATGAAACTGTCGCCTGGCCTGTCACATAGACCCTATCATTACCTTGTCAAATGTACACACACACACACACACACACACGCCCCTCACTCCTTTGTGGACACACCAGCGTGACATTGCAAGACACACTTATTTTATTACCCTTTTCTATACGGAGTATTATTTATTTGTTCGTTTGCTTTTTCTCTCTACATAAAGTTACGCTGTTACTGAGTTACTCACTTTTCGTTGTGATTGCAATATATATATATATATATATATATATATATATATATATATATATATATATATATATATATATATATATATATATATATATATATATATATATATATATACAGTATATATGTTATACTATATATATATATATATATATATATATACATATATATATATATATATAATATATATTTGCGTATTTATACATTTATATCCATATATATATAAATATATATATGTATATATTATATTACGAAAATATCTGATATTCAAACAAACCATTATTATGCATCCCACTGAATATATACTGTATATGTATATACAGTGTATATATATATATATATATATATATATATATATATATATATATATATATATATATATATATATATATATATATATATATATATATATATATATATATATATATATATATATATATATATATATATATACTGTATATATTATACGGCCACCAATAAATCTGATAGTCAAACAAACCAGTATTATGCATCCCACTGAACGTATATATATATATATATATATATATATATATATATATATATATATATATATATATATATATATAACCTATATATATATATATATGATATATTCTGCTGGGGTGTATAATAATAGTTTATTTAACTATCAGAATTTGTGCGTCCAATGAAATAGCTATCTATATACTTTCAAAAATACAATTCCATATTTTATTAATGAAAGTAAGGTTTGTACAATGTAAAGGGAGAAAAGTTATTTATAATAATAACAGGATTAAGAAGTATATATAGAGGTATTTGCTTATTAGTAGGAAAAAGATTTATTTGGAAAATTATATGCAGCTAAAATTAACAACGCACAAACTGATATAGATTTCGTAATGCGTTTCCTTTTTTTCAAGTTTATTCCATATTAATTCCTTTTGAATGTTGCAGTCATATCCGGGTGATCCATTATCATCTTCCTCATAGATAGGAAAGAATATTCATTCTCCTTTAAGCTGGCTTTCAAATTCTTGTCAGAACTAATTTTCCCCATATTCACGCCTCGGAACTCCTTGGATTGTATTTTTTAGGCGACTGTTTCTCTTACACCGCTACCAGGTTTTGGAATTCTCTTGTTTATTATGTTTTTCTTTATTCTTATAACCATTCTACCTTTATAAGTCGATGTATTGCTTCCTCCGTGATTAAGCAATAGCCTTCTTCTTTCCTGTTCTTTTCAGTTTTCTAAAAAGAAAGCTATTGTGCCGGGTTTGTCTGTCCGTCAGAGCTTTTTTTCTGTCCGCCGTCAGATCTTAAAAACTACTGAGGTTAGAGGGCTGCAAATTGGTATGCTGATCACCCACCCTCTAATCATCAAACATATCAAATTACAGCCCTCTAGCCTCAGTAGTTTTTATTTTATTTAAGGTTAAAGTTATCCGTAATCGTGAGTCTGGCAACGATATAGGCTAGGCCACCACTGGTCTTAATTATATAATGTACAGAAAACTCGCTTGCGTTCTTCGGCGCATGTTTTACTTGTTTGGGTTTGATTCGGGTCTGGGCTAGAAAAGGCTATGAGGGTCTCTTTGCACTTAGGAAACTATTACATGTCGGTCACAGTCACTGGTAATAGAGGGTGAGTGTGCGTAGGGTTGTGGTGACCCTATACCTTGGAAAAAAAGATAAGACCTTATTTTGGCAGACCTTAGGGATTCTCTTGACAGTGGTAGTGAGTCACAATAATGCAAGAGAAGTAAAGGATAGGAAGAGATTCTATATGTTACTAATTTTCTTCTAATTTCTGCCAAAAACCAATTATATATTTTTATGCTTTCTGCCATGACGACAGGCACTTTGGCACAGCCCCTCTGATGACTGGAAATGTCTGCCTTGTTACTAAATTGTTTGTTTTTAGCTTTTTTTCGTGTATTTGTTCGTTTTCCTGAACACAGGATGATTATAGTTGTGTTTTATGACAAGTGTCATGACGCGCCATTAATTTTTTATTCTAGAGAAAGAAAACTAAATATTTTTTACCATGAAAGGTAATTTTGGTAGTAAGACTACTTCCTGTATGTAGGTTTTTAATTAGAACACTGCTGATATTAGTTGTTACTATTATTGTAATCAATAAATTGATTATAAAAGCAGAAGTAACTGTAATGGTGATGATAATAAGTAATTGTTGTGATCGTACACATAATCATGTAGCAATAACAATAACAATAACAATAATAATGATAATAAAAGTGACCTTAATAATAGATTTAGTCTGCGCTGAGTGTCTATAATCATACGAGTTCGTCTAATTCATATTTCATTTTATTACTGCATAGGTCAATGAAGAATGTCGATTTTATTTTTAGCACTGATGTAATATTTAACACTTTTCTGAACTTTCATTTGATTGTTTAGCTATCTCTCTGTTTCTGTTTTACTTCATTTTTTAATCTTCGTCCTTTATCTTACTTTCTGTCTGTCATAAGTATTTCCTACTCCTTTCGTTGTCCAAATCATATTTCAGTTTATTAATCATTTCAGTGCTTTTGTTGCATGTTATAATAAAAGGAAAGTTCCTCGTTGGGCGAGTCGGTAGATTTGTTGGCTAGCATTCTGCAAAGCCCGAGTTCGCGTCTCCGGCCGGCCTGTGAAGAATTAGAGGAATTTATTTCTGGTGATAGAAATTCATTTCTCGGTGTAATGTGGTTCGGATTCCACAATAAGCTGTAGGTCCCGTTGCTAGGTAACCAGTTGGTTCTTAGCCACGTAAAATAAATCTAATCCTTCGGGCCAGCCCTAGGAGAGCTGTTAATCAGCTCAGTGGTCTGGTAAACTAAGGTATACTTTTTCTTGTAATAATATAAGGAAACAAATAGCGCTCAGCTTCAACTTTAATTTATTATTATTATTATTATTATTATTATTATTATTCAACCTGAACTTATATATGGAGCAAGCAAATGGTCCAATAAAGTGTGGGGCAAACTTCCTAAGATAAGAGTGGCATTGTGTAACAAAAATAATCAAATAAAAAATCAGCAAAAAAAAAAAGCATAATAATGCAGAAAAGAATGACATTTTCTTCCTGTTTATAAAAAAAGTCTCTTTCTTCTGCTTTAATTCGTGTAGTTTTGCGTTTTCTTTGAATAAACTTCATACGATGAACTAAAATGTTATCTAAGCTCTCTCTTGCTGCTCTTTCTCTCTTTAGGGAATTAAATATTTGCTTTATATTTATTCGTAGTATTTCTCTCTCTCTCTCTCTCTCTCTCTCTCTCTCTCTCTCGCTTTCTCCCTTTCAAGAATTCTTTGTTCTTATTGTTTCTTGTGGTATATCAGTGAATTTAATTTTCCTCTCTCTCTCTCTGTCTCTCTCTCTCCTTTTTCCCCTCTGACATCCTCCTCACTCCCTCTCCCCTCTCACCCCTTTTCCTCTTCCTCCACCTCTCCCCCTTTTGCCTCAGGTACGATAAGGGATAACAATGATCCCGGGCCTTGGGATTCCGTCGGGCTCACGGCTGGTTGAATATCAGTCTGAAACACTGCTAGATCCTAACCCACACTGCGCCCCCTCCCCAACCCCTTTCTCTCTCTCTCTCTCTCTCTCTCTCTCTCTCTCCAACCTCTCCAAAGCCCTGTCACTGCTCGGTTCCCCAACTCTTATAATACGCCTCACGGTCGGCCATCTTTTTTGTGAGATCTTTTTTCATGTTTTTTTTTTTTTTGGCTGACGTTCGCGTTTCTCCTTACGAATCAATTTGTGGCTGTGATTTGTAATGGTTGGATGTATTCAGTCTCTCTTTCTCTCGCTCTGTATCTCATTCACATACACGCTGTATACTCACACACACACACACACACACACACACATATATATATATATATATATATATATATATATATATATATATATATATATATATATATATATATATATATATATATATATACAAAATAGGAAGGCGAAAACAGCGTAATGAGATTATGACGTCCGCCTCACAAGCTGAAGGTTCGAGATTGTATTCACATAGGAGTGGGAATGCTTGTAGT